>NW_026969226.1:0-49789 GCF_028390025.1 Pseudophryne corroboree
TCAGTATAGGCAAACGCAGGGGGGGGGGGGGAGTGTTTCCGATTGCCTAGAAACCCCCCTCCTCTTGGCCAGTGGCTCAAATTATGACAATAGCAATAGTATATAATACGACTACTAGAGCTGCAGCCACATCTTGCAGTATAAGGAACAGAGCAGAGCTGCTGCATATGCCCAGTGGTATCAGCTTCTTCTACCTAGTTTGCCATGTGTGTATCTGAGTCCTCAATCAGTGCACTGGACCAGAGAGTAGCTACCAGGAAGAAGAGACAGGAGCCTTACCATGAGGTGGGAGAATGTGTGCTTATAAAGTGCGGTACTGGTTCTATTATGTTTGTGTATTTATGTATTATTTAAATATGTTTGCTACAGCCTATACTAGTGTTAGATATTAATACTGTATTCCATACAGTATCCAGTGTATAAAAAGACCAATGTTTACATTAATATCCATGGGCGTTACTAGGAACTTCTAGTAACTCCCAGACTTCCGCACTTGCTCCAGTGTTCCGCAGAGTGGGACATTGTAGATTGCATTTAGAAACCCCCCTCTAGAAATCCTGCGTTTGCCACTGGTCAGGTGCTCATGTCAGTTATAAAACGACTTTGCCAATATCATAGGCAAACGCAGGGGGGGTTTCCGGTTGCCCAGAAACCCCCATCCTCTTGGCAACTGGCAAATTATGACAACAATACCAATGGTATATAATAAGATTACTAGAGCTGTCGCCCATGCCCAGTGGTAGCAACTTTTTCTACCAAGTTTGCTGTGTGTGTGGTTCTGAGCCCTCATTCAGTGCACTGGACCAAAGAGTAGCTACCAGAAAGAAGATACAGGAGCCTTACCATAAGGTGGGAGAATGTGTGCTTAGAAAGTGCATTTATTTATTATAGTATGTTTAACCTTTTCCTGACCACTTATCTTATTTATATTATTTAAATATGTTTTATACAGCCTATTCTATATATCATCTATACTGTATTCTATGTTCCGCAGAGTGTGATATTTGCAGATTGCATTTGGAAACCCCCCTTTAGAAAACCCGCGTTTGCCACTGAATATGTTACCGCAATCACCAGGAAATCAGACCAGGAGCTGCAAAAGTGAACAATTTTGTTTTATCTTAGCTGCAACATATGGTACTAATTAGTAGATGGAAAGTGTTTACAAAGAACTTGAAAAGACGTCTTTGTTTGTGATAAGATTGTTTGAAGACATCCAATCCCCACAGATGAAACGCATATTTCCTTTAAACGGAAGCTGCTGTGGCATAATAATAAGCAACATGAATTCTGCATAAAAATCTGGAACGGTGACTGCAGAGCCTGTGGTGTAGCGAGGCAATGCGCTGTGGGCTGTTTATGAGCCGGGAAGCTGGTGACTCAGGGAAAGCGCAGGACAACTTGGTTGATATTCTGCTGGTGTTTGGGGAAGATAAATATTAACTGCCTTCAATGTCAGCTGGCAAAACGCTGGGAGAAAATGCCCGGCATAGGAGGTAAAATATGGGGTTACTTTGTTCTTCAAATGAAATGCTGGTTATTCAGCTCATTATTTACTACATTTATATGTACTGAACATTCACTTTGAAAGCACTTGCTTTTTTAGCTCTGTGCAAAACAAAAAAATTCTGTGTTTTATAAAATTTTCATCAAAGTACATGAAAAACTATCCGTTATTTATAAAGTAAACTGTTATATGACTACTATGGCAACCACAGTCACATGATGTAGGCAGCAGAGAGGCTTTGAAACAACCGTCGGAACTGTGACATCTCCCCCCTCCTCATCTCCCTGTGTCATCATGTGACTGTCATGCATAAGACTGAGACTACATTACCAGTGAGAAGAGTATGTAATGGATGTATAATGTTAAGGTGGCACTGTAATGTGGCAAAGTTTGAACAGGAGGCCACAGTAATGTGTCACAATATGAACTTGAGGCCACTGTAATGTGCCATAATCTGACCTGCTCATTGTAATGTGAGGGGACTATAATGTTACAGAATAAGAAATGGGGCACTGTAATGTTTCACAACATGAAATGGAGGCACTATAGTTTGACATAATATGAACAGAGGGCAGTGCAATGTGTTACCGTATGAATAGGGGGCACTGTAATCTGGCACAGTATGAACAGAGGGCACTGTAATGTGGCATAATATGAACTGGGGGCACTGTCAATGTGAATTGGGGATACTGAGTGGCATAATGTGAATTGGGGATACTGTGTGGCATAATGTGAATTGGGGATACTGTGTGGCATAATGTGAATTGGGGTTACTGTGTGGCCTAATGTGTACTGGCAGCACTAAAATGTGATATAATGTAAATTAGGGAACTATGATGGTTCATAAAATAAACTATGGTACTACTATGGGGCATAATATTAACAAGGGCACTATTATGGGGCATAATATTAACAAGGGCACTACTATGGGGCATAATATTAACAAGGGCACTACTATGGGGCATAATATTAACAAGGGCACTACTATGGTTCAGAAAATTAACTAGGGTACTATTATTGGACATAAAATTAACTGCTGCGGTGAGGTGTCTCCCAAGAAGCATTGGGACAGGGGCCCCTTCAGTATGTTGCTATGGGGCCCACTAAGTTTTGGTTACGCCCCTGAAAACACCCATCACAACTCTAAATTTGCTCTACCTGCAGTGGTTTTGTCCAGATGCAAAGTTACTTGTATTTTTTTTTTTTTTGGGGGTTGTACTCCCAACTCAGAATCAGGGCTACAATGTGCAAATGTGCACTGACCCGTACAAAAAAATAAAATAAATCAAACATTTGCTTTCATTGCTAAAGAAAATAAATGTAAAAAAACTGGTTGCTGTTGGTCATGTAGTTAACTAATAACCCCCCTTTGTTGATTTATTTTGTAACTATTAACTTGCAATGTGCTTGGTAGAGGATAAAGGGGGGGGGGGGTGCTCATTAAATCCTGTCATACCCAAGGAGTTAATTTATTAGCTCACTGGCCTAAGGGGTGGGGGTGGGGTTACAGCTTCCGCCCCTTAATGAGGTACCGGACAGTACACAAAGTGGTTAAAGAAATTGTAGCTGCCGGCAGAGTTGCAGTAATTAAATGGGATGACTCGGACAGTCAGTGCAAAATCAATAAATTACCATTAACTTTATAAAGGATTCAAAATTGACAATTGTATTTTCCAGGGCTGTATTGGCTGAACTGACAGAGTGACATCAGAAGACAAGCTGGGAACTCTGTAGTGCTATAGTGATACTGATCGTGTAATACTTGCTTGAATACAGATTTTGGAAATCAATTGGTTTCTATGGCTGCAACAGGTAGTGTTATCAATCAGTGAGCCAGCAGCAATACCGTTAGCAGGTAGTAAGCGGCGAGGACGCATTGGAACACTGTGAAACCTCTCCGGAACTCTATTGTCAGAATTGTTCATTACTCCAGGCTCTGCGGAGATCTTTAAACCCAATGGAATAAAGCAAGTCGTATCGCTTTTCTCAGACTATGCTCGGGGACTATGAGATTTTACCAATCACCGGGCTAAAAAACAAATCAATTAAAAGTCATTTTTCTCCAGACTATTATACTAGGTATTGCTGCTGCAATTAGTAATATGCTTTATATATTACGGGGATATTTTAGGTCATCATTCATTCATAGCACTTAAACATTCCCATGCAAGAAGCAATGTGGCTGATATAAGGATGCATTAATAATTCTTTAAACAGAGACGCATGAATCGCACATATTCTGTTGCTGATTGAACGGAGGAGGGGGGCATACCTCCCAACATTGGTGGCAGTGGATTTGGGACCCCTTGAAAGGGGGCGAGGCCTGGGCAGAAATGGGCGGGGCCTTGGCAGCCTTCCAAAAAATGGAGCGGAGTTTTGCTGAAAAGGGGTCTAGTGGCAACCCCCGTGTCATTACTGTGGGGCGTGCCCAGCATTCTCTAAGATGCTGCTCTGCCCCCAGGCTTTCACTATAGTATATAAATGCCGTGCGCAAGTAACTTTGTATCTGGAACAAACCGTGGCAGCGGTCGCAGTCTGAATTACTTTGTGGAGTGCACACGAACAGGGGCCGCACTGTGCGTGCGCACCCCGGGAGCCCAGTGAGATCCTATCAGCATCTCACTGGCTGCAATCGCCTCTGCCTGATTGACAGGCAGAGGCGGTCGCGTTGCGGGAGGGGGTGTGCCAACGGCATAAGAACACCGTTGGTGGGGCGCGGTCCGGAACATTGCGGGGCGGGCCACGGCAGCTGCGTGATGTCACACGCAGCCGATGCGACCTAGAACGCAGCGGGTAGCTCCCTGCCAGCGTGCAGGAGCTGCGCAGGTAGGGAGCTACTCACCAGTTTCAAAAGCATTGCCGCCGTGCGATGCTTTCATATCTGTGCGGGGGGAGGGGGGACCTGACATGCGGGGAGGACTAGCCCTGTGCTGGGTGTCCCCCCGCATGTCAGAGTAAATTGATCTTAGATGTGCTAAATTTAGCACATCTTCGATCAACTCTGAATTACCCCCCATGTTACAATGCAAGGGGAGCAAATACATTTATATTTTGTCTGTGCAGGGTAAATACTGGCTGCAATTGCATGTAGCTCACAAATGTTAGACAGCTTTATTTTTATTTATTATTAATTATATTCTAAGGAATAACAAGTGGCGTTATAGTAATAGCCTAAGCTGGAACAGGAAGGGTTAAAGGCGCTTTTTAAAACTTTTGCCTCAGTCCCCAGGTTCAGTCGCAGGCAGCGAGATCTGATTGTTCTGCAGAATCCCTCTCCTCTTCATCACACCCGCCGTGCGCGATTGGTTCACTGGAGCAGACAGCACTAACCCCAGCATGTGCGGATTTGCCATAGGCCCTTGGCAGTGTCTGAGTGGTCGGCTGGTTTGCCAAGGAATGATTTCACTGCAGCACTGAGAGTGTCTGAGGAAGCAGATTAAGGCTAGGACAAAGGATTGTGTTTCTAAGATCAGAATTATTTACACAGATTGGCAGATTGTTCTCGTGACACCGTGAAAACCATTAAATATGACGTTTATATTCTGGCATAGTGCGCCACTAGTTCTTACCGTCTCAAAAGTCTCGGGTTAGAAGTCAGGGCATGCCTGAAGGTGGAAGATGGGGGTGCTGACCAGGCTTTGTGAGCGGCCAAAAAAATCTGCACAGTTATTTTTTTTAAAAAAGGTAATTTTGTTTTGTCCTCAATTTCTAAACTTGTGTTTTTGAAGCAATGTTTTATGCAGCAGTTTTACAGATGCCCAGCGTTAATGTTTCTCCGTCTCTGCAGGAGGGGCAAGAAGCTAATTTGCCGCCTCAGTTGCACACCCCCATCTGTTTGTCACAGGCAATGTCCTACGGTATTTAAAAAAAACAAAACATTTTTTTTATAATTATTAAATTATACGTTTGTAACATATTAGTCTTATTATCTTGCTAAAGTGTTAAATGCGATTTCAGTCCATACTATAAATGTTGACAATCATATTGATGACACCTCAATGTTCACATTGTTGAAATGCCATCAGGCAACATGTCAACAGCTTCAGAATGTTGATATGTTCAAAAAGTTGACATCTGAAATGTCGACAGGGGAAATCATGACATTTGCAGAATGTCAACATTAGGGTTAGGCTGCGGGATGGAGGAGTAAGGGTTAGGCATTAGAGAGGTAAGGGATTGGGAGAGGATGGTTTGGGTTAGGTTAGAGTGGTGGGTTAGGGTTAGGCACTAGGGGTAGGGTTAAGGTTAGGTTACAGTGGAGGGTTAGGTTTATGCACTAGAGGTTGATAATGTCGATTTTATATTAAAACATAAAGCTATACCTTTAAACACACTTTTACCATGGAGCCGCTGCGGCCGCTAGACTTAATATGCACTCTACGTACCTTTTACGCTATTTACGTAATGAGTCCCGTACAATGTACGGACTCTGCGTACAAACGCCGCGCTGAAGGTACAAAGTACCCGCAGCGCGTACACACCCAATTGATAACGCTTTTAAACCTTATACAGGTAAGCAATGTGATAACGAATACACTTTAAACCTTAGCAGGGAAATGAGGACACAACAATTGTGATTTTACCACTGGGTTCCGACACCACAGTGGATTATTTCTGAAAGGGGGTTTACAATACAAATTATGCACTACAATACAATCAGAGTAAAATGGCTACAGTCAATGTACATACGTGAATAGATTCGCTTGCGCAACCCGACCCGGTCCTCCGCAATCAGGTAGATAGTGTTGTGAGTCTTGTGTGTGGCCAGGCTGCAGCAGGCTTTATTTATACAATTCTTCTAAAAGCAATACAATGGATACTGTAATCCCTTTGTCCATTGGACACAGGATTGCACCTTTACAGTACAGGAGAGGTCATAGGTTGATTTGAAAAGGTAGGCAATGTCTTTCCCAACTGCTCTTGTGGGTGGTCTCCTCTGGATTCCCGCCGCATACATAATATACAGTAAATACAGTTTAAACCTATATTCTGCTTCTGCACATAACTATCCTCAGGAACATGCGATCTTCCGCAAACCAACACCGGAATGTTACCCTTAAAATACCCTACAGCTGGATACCAAACACCACCTTATAACCTTAGTCTGTCCCCTCTTATCCTGTAAAGGGGAATCCCTTTGTTCTGGAATCATTTAAACTGTTGTTACTTTCTGATGTGGTGCAGGGGGACTATGTGTACAATGTGCACTATTTGGATTAAATATGTAATGTTTCGATATCCCTCCATGCGTTCACAAACTCCGCCGTAAATACCCATACCACGCGCAGGACCGCAGGAGCGACCATACGCAAATTGCGGATATGTGCACGCACGGCGGAACAAGTGCACGCGCAGCGGGCATGTGTGTGTTGTTTGTACGTGATGTGTGTACTGCAATATTTTTCGCCTTTGACAGTCCACCCTTTGGCAGTCAACAATAACTGCCACTATCTAATCACTAAACAGAAAAATATCAAAACAATATCTACAGACAATGATGATCGGGGGAGAGTTGTAGGTGGGAAATGTATGACCTAGTGGGACAGTAAAAAGTATGTATGTATGAATCCATGTCGGAGGGGCATGTATCATCGTGCCGTATATGTTCTAAATAAGCTTCGAGGTATTGCGAAGTATACATTAAATCCTTCTTATCCCGTATTAAGGGTCTGTAAGTGGGCCAACAAACACTACCGAGCTCTTTTCGGCTTCTTGTTCCAACAAATGGGGTGCACATTTAGTTGATGATACATGGAAGGGGAACATATGTGAGTGCTAATATATGTGGATATCACCTGTCGACTATGTGTGTCACTAACTGAAGGTTGTAGAAATGAAGATAAGACACATATCTAAAATACATTCACATAACATTTTCATAATCGTTCTTGGGTAGGGTCAATGTCTTTTCCGGATGGGTGGATCTGGGCAGATGGGGAGACAAAGGAAAAACGGGTGAAAGAAACAGGCCATGGAATTCATTTGCAATCCTTATCACAACACTGTCTCGATGTATTGGTCGTAAATTAAATCTGCTGCTGTAACAGCGCCCCCGCTCCTTAAACTCATCAAATTTGTGCCGTGCTTGCGCCGCGTTAGAATTCGAACACACCTAAATATCAAACCAATAATTATGACGACTCCCAGGATACAAAGGAGAAACTTCCCTACACTCATAATAACATTTTGAGCCCACTCTCCTAATCCTGAGAACCAATTTCGTGGGTTCAACCATGAGACCCAGCCGGTCAATTCATTACCCACAGCTGTCAGGGTAAGATTGTGTCTCCTTCGGAACTCCCACTTTAACTGTAAAATATCATCCATCTTTTGATTGATGATCTCCGTGGGGTCGTCAGTGCTGTTCGTGATATACGTACAGCACTTCACGCCGTATTGAGTTGCCAAAGTGACACAGTAGCCACCCGTCACGGCTGTGACATAATTAAGGACCTGTGCTGAATCAATTCCTTCTTGTAAGCTTGTAACTCCCTTCCTGTATACCTGAAGGTATCGTCATACATCTCAGTGATATTATCTATCAAGTTCGCCAGCGCATGGATATACCTATAATTTATAGGTCCTCTGGCAGTACGGGTGATGCCTAATGCGAGAAGGAATTGAATCCCGGTGGATTCGTGGATCAAATCAGAGGCTACGTGCTCTGTCCTATCTATGAGGTGTCTCTTGACGATGTGTTCATAGTGAGTATGAGTATAAGGAGCCTGAGCACTGCGGTGAACGTCTTTCATCTTATCATGGGTTATGGTCATGACCTCTGGCAACACTCTTCCAACATAACACAATCCTTCTGAGCTCGGGGCAAGCCACTTGTACGCTTTCCTCCCACATATGAAATAGGCATCATCGGGGAGAACATATGGGACAGAATATGACATTACCATATTACAAACTTTCCAAGTGAAAAACCCATCCCTAGTTCTCCCATCTGCTCAGTACAAGTATCAGGCTGGATGATATGAGCACAGTACCCTGGTGATACTTTTCCAACCCACATGGTCTTGCTTCCTCGAGTATACCTATACCGGAAATACCTTCCACTGTTAGCTATTTGGCGTACAAGTTCAGAGTCTATGGGTATCCTATCAGCTCTGTGTGAAAACGTAATTGTCTGGTTATTCCAGGTCACTTCCCAATTTCCCGGTTTTCGGTAATTGGAAATGTTGAAACACACTAAGGATCTGTCTACATGATACTGGTGGAGCTTCAAGCTAGGGGGCCTAGAAATATTGAATTTCTTGTCCACCGGTCTCTCACCCCGTAATTCGAGTACCTCATCTATTGCTAAAGGGTATGGTACTAATCCTGTCTTACTCTGTCCTTGAGGTACTTGTGAGCACACCCAGCATTCTGTCTGGTTTAAGACCTTACCCACTAGTGAGTGGTAATCACTCAACGGATGACAGTCCATGTCGATATTAAGGTTGGACTGACATCTCTGGATGCACCCATCCTCGACTATGTTCTCACAATTTTTACAAATGCAATTTTCCTCAGACAATAACCCTTCACAGTGCCTCCGAGCTCCTTGACTACCAGAGCGCTTTCTGATACTCGCCTTTGCTCGATTAGTGTGTTGCTCTTGAGATTCTACAAATCCATCCTCGCCATCAGAACCCATTCCAGATCCTTTCTCGACCTCTCTGGTACCCTCACCGAAACAGACTGTCCTGGTCAACAACAGGATTAACAGGAAAACCCGGAACGCAGTCTCTTGGGATAAGTCCATCTTGTTAAGGGAAGAGAAGGGAGACAAGAAGGGAGGGAGAAAGAGAAGAAGAGAAGGAGGGTAGTGGGAGATGGAAAAAGAGAAACTGGTGCGACAACCGCCTCTGGTCTTGTTGTCCTCTGCGCTCAGGTGCTGTCTCAACCTTCCCGGAACAGATACTCCAGTGATACGATGTTCTCTACACTCTGCTCTTTGTCACTGGTTCTCTCCGGGTCAGCGACCTTCTTACAGTGGGACGAGTGGACCCAAGTCTCTCTTTCGGCAACCTTTAATGCTGTCCTGCTGGTTAGCAAGACTTGGTACGGTCCTTCCCACCTGAAAATGAGGCAACCTGAGCGTAGAAAATTTTGAATCATTACATATTCCCCAGGTTCAATGTCATGACAATTACTGTTCGGTAGGTCAGGAATCACCAGCTTTAGATTTCTATATTGATTTCTCAGCTGCTGGCTCATCTTAACCAAATATTTTACAGTCACTTCGTTATTGCATTTCAAATCATCCTGGGGGTCTATCATTACATGGGGTTGTCGGCCAAAAAGAATCTCAAAGGGTGATAGGTTAAGGGGGGACCTGGGAGTGGTTCTGATGCTGTACAATACTAGGGGCAAAGCTTCTGGCCACAACAATCCAGTCTCAGCCATCACTTTGCTCAGCTTGTTCTTAATAGTGCTGTTCACTCTCTCCACCTTCACACTCGCCTGCGGTCGGTACGGAGTATGCAGCTTACTATTAATTCCCATCAGTTTGCACATAACCTGAAAGACTTCACCTGTAAAATGGGTACCCCTATCGCTTTCAATTATTCTAGGGATACCATATCTACACACAAATTCCTGCACAATTTTCTTTGCAGTGAATGTAGCAGTATTTGTGGCAGCAGGAACGCTTCTACCCAATTGGAAAACACATCAATACAAACTAACACATATTTAAAATTCCTACAGGGTGGTAACTGTATGAAATCAATTTGTATTATCTGAAAAGGGCCGTCTGTCGGGGGGATATGGGATGGCTCTGTTGGTATTGACTTTCCAATATTCTTCCTCAAGCAAGTAAGACATGTCATTGCTCTCTCACCTGTATGAGAAGAGAATCCTGGCGCACACCAGTAGGCTCTCACCAGCTTACACATACCCTCTTTACCCAGATGAGTCAGACCGTGTGCCGCCTCAGCTAAACTTGGGAGATATGCTCTGGGGGCTACTGGCTTACCTTGTCCACCTGTCCAGAGTCCTGAGGACTCCTGGCCATACCCCTTTGACCTCCAGATCGCCTTTTCCTGTGTGGAACACAAATCTTGCATTTCAATTAATTTTTGTGTGTTGATTGTGTTGAATGTCATCAGTGATGTGGTGTTCGTTTGTATGGGGGTGCTGGCTGCTGATTTAGCAGCTTCATCTGCCCGGCTGTTACCAAGTGAAATTGGATCTTGGTTGTAAGTATGTGCTTTACACTTGATAACAGCCACTCTGTCTGGTTCTTGTATTGCTGTCAGAAGCCTTTTTATGTGGGACGCATGCGCTACAGGTGTGCCAGCTGCCGTCATGAAATTTCTGAGGCGCCATAGGGCCCCGAAATCATGCACCACTCCAAAGGCGTACCTAGAATTACCCTTGGCCAATTCACACGCTCTGGTTAGGGCGACCAGCTCAGCAACTTGTGCTGAGTGCGGTGGGCCCAGGGGCTCAGCTTCTATGATACTTCTGTCGTCTACAACTGCGTACCCAGTGCACAAGTCTCCCGAGTCCGTCTGTCTGTGGCAACTACCGTCAGTGTAAAAAGTAAAATCTACGCCTTCCAGTGGGTTGTCACTAATGTCAGGTCTCGCAGTGAAAGTCTGGTTCAGATATTCCATACAATCATGCGTATCAGTGTCTGCACTAAATCCTCCTTCACCATCATTCTCATCCCCCACCCTTTGTGTCTGTCCAGGCACACTTGGCAGATAAGTTGCAGGATTAGTGTGCTGCATCTCTTTATGGTGATGTTAGCCATTAGTGCTAACTCCCACCTTGTAAACCGTGCAGATGAGACATGACTGGTTTGGGCAGAGTTCAGTAAGGCCGATACTGCATGAGGTGTATGGACGGTCGAGTTGTGTCCTAACACTACGTCTTCGCTCTTACTCACTAGCAAAGCTATCGCTGCAACACTTCGCAAGCATGTGGGGAGAGACCGCGCTACTGTGTCCAACTGTGCACTGTAGTATGCTACTGGTCTGCTGGCATCACCATGTTTCTGTGTTAAAACACCTGCCGCACACCCAGCACTTTCCGTACCGTACAATTCAAAGGGTTTCCCATAATCTGGCATGCCTAATGCAGGTGCCTGTGATAGGCACTGTTTGAGTTTCTCAAATGCCAGTTCGGACTCATCTGTGTACGAGACCCGTTCTGGTTTGTTTGAAGAGACCATTTCTTGCAAAGGTAAAGCCAGTATGGAGAACCCTGGGATCCAGTTTCGGCAGTACCCACACATTCCAAGGAAAGTGCGGATCTGTTGCTGGGTTTGTGGCAGAGTCATGTTGTGAATCGCCTGTATTCTATCAGCGGTGAGATGTCTAAGTCCTTGCATCAAGCAATGTCCCAAATATTTTACCCTGGTCTGGCACAACTGCAACTTATCCTTTGACACCTTGTGTCCCGTATGGGAAAGATGAAACAGAAGCTGTTCCGTGTCTTTCAAGGACGATTCGAGTGAATCAGAACACAACAACAAGTCATCAACGTACTGTATTAGCACTGATCCACTCTCAGGTTGAAAGGATTGTAAACAGTCATGTAAGGCCTGGGAGAAAATACTTGGGCTGTCAATGAAACCTTGGGGGAGACGAGTCCAGGTGTACTGCACTACCCTGTATGTGAATGCAAACAGGTATTGGCTGTCAGGGTGCAAAGGGACAGAAAAGAAGGCAGAACAGAGGTCAATGACAGTGAAAAATTTCGCAGTCGGGGGAATCTGCATGAGGATGACAGCTGGATTGGGCACTACGGGGAATTGGCTCTCAACTATCTTGTTTATCCCCCTTAGATCCTGCACTTGCCTGTAACCCCTCCCCCCACTCTTTTTCACAGGGAAGATGGGACTATTGGCAGTGCTGGACGTCCTGACTAGGATGCCCTGTTGTAGCAAGCGCTCTATGACGGGGTACACTCCTAATTCTACCTCTGGCTTCAGAGGATACTGAGGGATTTTTTGAGCTATCCTACCATCTTTTACTTGCACTACTACTGGAGCTACATTCGCCATCAATCCAGTGTCTTGTCCATCTTTGGTCCAAAGGGATCCCGGTATTCGTGAGATCATTTCCTCTACCTTTGATGGACACTTGTCTATAACAGCAGAATGCGACATTAGCCTTTGAGGGGTGTCTAATTTATCTTGCACTTCCTGAACGTGATTCTCAGGTATATCTAAGAAGACACCCTCAGGAGTACAATATATGACACACTGCATTTTACACAATAAATCTCTTCCAAGCAGGTTAGTCGGAGCCGATGCAGCTAGCAAAAACCTTCTGAAGAAACCGACACTAGCTAAGTCGGAGAAACGCGTCAAGGGTCTGAGATACGGAGCCGCAATACCATTTTCCCCACATCCAGGACATTTTTGTCCAGCCATATCGAAGATTGCCAGCGCGGATGTAGGTGCGCCTCACCGATTGTTGTTCACGGCCCGGCTTGCTGCCGCTTCTTCGGGTGCCGTTTGGTCCTTGTGCGATAGGACCGGGCACCAACGTTAAACATCCACAGCCGCTCTGTCCTTGCACAATAGGACACGGCAATAGGAACAGCCCGTATGGTGAGAATATACCCTAACAACGGCAGAGGAGTGTTATAAATTACGTTGATAGAGAAGTAAAAGGTACTTTTCCTTTGGTGAAATATTGCGCATCATTGCACTAATACTGGCACCATCGAATGGGCAAAATTTACAGCATAATAGGCACTTTACACAATAACCGGGACTTAGCTGTTTAATATTTGTCTTGGACACTAAGGAACTCCTTTTTCATTTGGATAAAACCGGAGTCATTACTACAGAATTGAAAAGGGACTGTATTAACATTTCTATCCCAATATACTATATATCAATTATATGGTGCATATTATATGATTTAGGATCTCTTTTGATTGGGTTGTGGCTCTATAGCTCTGATATATATGTTCAATTAAATACAAATATATGTTGTGTAGAACAATAAATTGTTTTTATTATTATATATTTTTGCGCTCTCTATTAGAGTTCTCTATCAGAGTTGTCTATAAAAAATAAGAATTTACTTACCGATAATTCTATTTCTCGTAGTCCGTAGTGGATGCTGGGGACTCCGTAAGGACCATGGGGAATAGCGGCTCCGCAGGAGACTGGGCACAAAAGTAAAGCTTTAGAACTACCTGGTGTGCACTGGCTCCTCCCCCTATGACCCCCCTCCAAGCCTCAGTTAGGATACTGTGCCCGGACGAGCGTACACAATAAGGAAGGATTTTGAATCCCGGGTAAGACTCATACCAGCCACACCAATCACACCATATAACTTGTGATCTAAACCCAGTTAACAGCATGATAACAGAGGAGCCTCTAGAAAAGATGGCTCACTACAGCAATAACCCGATTTTTTGGTAACAATAACTATGTACCAGTATTGCAGACAATCCGCACTTGGGATGGGCGCCCAGCATCCACTACGGACTACGAGAAATAGAATTATCGGTAAGTAAATTCTTATTTTCTCTAACGTCCTAAGTGGATGCTGGGGACTCCGAAAGGACCATGGGGATTATACCAAAGCTCCCAAACGGGCGGGAGAGTGCGGATGACTCTGCAGCACCAAATGAGAGAACTCCCGGTCCTCCTCAGCCAGGGTATCAAATTTGTAGAATTTTACAAACGTATTTGCTCCTGACCAAGTAGCTGCTCGGCAAAGTTGTAAAGCCGAGACCCCTCGGGCAGCCGCCCAAGATGAGCCCACCTTCCTTGTGGAATGGGCTTTTACAGATTTTGGCTGTGGCAGGCCTGCCACAGAATGTGCAAGCTGAATTGTACTACAAATCCAACGAGCAATAGTCTGCTTAGAAGCAGGAGCACCCAGCTTGTTGGGTGCATACAGAATAAACAACGAGTCAGATTTTCTGACTCCAGCCGTCCTGGAAACCTATATTTCCAGGGCTCTGACAACATCTAGCAACTTGGAGTCCTCCAAGTCCCTAGTAGCCGCAGGCACCACAATAGGTTGATTCAGGTGAAACGCTGAAAACCACCTTAGGGAGAAACTGAGGACAAGACCTCAATTCCGCCCTGTCCGAATGGAAAATCAGATGAGGGCTTTTACAGGATAAAGCCGCCAATTCTGACACGCACCTGGCCCAGGCCAGGGCCAACAGCATGACCACTTTCCATGTGAGATATTTTAACTCCACATATTTAAGTGGTTCAAACCAATGTGACTTTTGGAACCCAAAAACTACATTTTGATCCCAAGGTGCCACTGGAGGCACAAAAGGAGGCTGTATATACAGTACCCCTTTCACAAACGTCTGAACTTCAGGGACTGAAGCTAGTTCTTTTTGGAAGAAAATTGACAGGGCCGAAATTTGAACCTTAATGGACCCCCATTTCAGGCCCATAGACACTCCTGTTTGCAGGAAATGTAGGAATCGACCTAGTTGAAAATTCCTCCGTCGGGGCCTTACTGGCCTCGCACCACGCAACATATTTTCGCCAAATGCGGTGATAATGTTTTGCGGTTATATCTTTCCTGGCTTTGATCAGGATAGGGATGACTTCATCCGGAATGCCTTTTTCCTTCAGGATCCGGCGTTCAACCGCCCTGCCGTTAAACGCAGCCGCGGTAAGTCTTGGAACAGACAGGGTCCTTGCTGGAGCAGGTCCCTTCTTAGAGGTAGAGGCCACGGATCCTCCGTGAGCATCTCTTGAAGTTCCGGTTACCAAGTCCTTCTTGGCCAATCCGGAGCCACGAATATAGTGCTTACTCCTCTCCATCTTATAATTCTCAGTACCTTGGTTATGAGAGGCAGAGGAGGGAACACATACACTGACTGGTACACCCACTGTGTTATCAGAGCGTCTACAGCTATTGCCTGAGGGTCCCTTGACCTGGCGCAATACTTGTCGAGTTTTATAAACATGTGGAAGACTTCTGGGTGAAGTCCCCACTCTCCCGGGTGGAGGTCGTGTCTGCTGAGGAAGTCTGCTTCCCAGTTGTCCACTCCCGGAATGAATACTGCTGACAGTGCTATCACATGATTTTCCGCCCAGCGAAGAATCCTTGCAGCTTCTGCCATTGCCCTTCTGCTTCTTGTGTCACCCTGTCTGTTTACGTGGGTGACTGCCGTGATGTTGTCCGAATGGATCAACTCCGGGTGACCTTGAAGCAGAGGTCTTGCTGAGCTTAGAGCATTGTAAATGGCCCTTAGCTTCAGGATATTTATGTGAAGTGATGTCTCCAGGCTTGACCATAAGCTCTGGAAATTCCTTCCCTGTGTGACTGCTCCCCAGCCTCGCAGGCTGGCATCCGTGGTCACCAGGACCCAGTCCTGAATGTGCGGCCCTCTAGAAGATGAGCACTCTGCAACCACCACAGGAGAGACACCCTTGTGCTTGGTGACAGGGTTATCCGCTGATGCATCTGAAGATGCGACCCAGACCATTTGTCCAGCAGGTCCCACTGTAAAGTTCTTGCGTGGAATCTGCCGCATGGGATTGCTTCATAGGAAGCCACCATTTTTTCCAGAACCATCTCATTGATGTACTGAGACTTGGCTCGGTTATAGGAGGTTCCCGACTAGCTCGGATAACTCCCTGACTTTCTCCTCCGGGAGAAACACCTTTTTCTGAACTGTGTCCAGGATCATCCCTAAGAACAGAAGACGAGTCGTCGGAATCAGCTGCGATTTTGGAATATTGAGAATCCAATCGTGCTGCCGCAACACTACCTGAGATAGTGCTACACCGACCTCCAACTGTTCCCTGGATCTTACCCTTATCAGGGAATCGTCCAAGTAAGGGATAACTAAAATTCCCTTCCTTCGAAGGAGTATCATCATTTCGGCCATTACCTTGGTAAAGACCCGGGGTGCCGTGGACCATCCATACGGCAGCGTCTGAAACTGATAGTGACAGTTCTGTACCATAAACCTGAGGTACCCTTGGTGAGAAGGGTAAATTGGGACATGAAGGTAAGCATCCTTGATGTACCGAGACATCATGTAGTCCTCTTCTTCCAGGTTCGCAATCACTGCTCTGAGTGACTCAATCTTGAATTTGAACCTCTGTATGTAAGTGTTCAAAGATTTTAGATTTTGTATCGGTCTCACCGAGCCGTCCGGCTTCGGTACCACAACAGTGTGGAATAATACCCCGTTCCCTGTTGCAGGAGGGGTACCTTGATTATCACCTGCTGGGAATACAGCTTGTGAATGGCTTCCAAAACTGTCTCCCTGTCAGAAGGAGACATCGGTAAAGCCGACTTTAGGAAATGGCGAGGGAGAGACGTCTCGAATTCCAATTTGTACCCCTGAGATATCACCTGAAGGATCCAGGGGTCTACTTGCGAGTGAGCCCACTGCGCGCTGAAATTCATTGAGACGGGCCCCCACCGTGCCTGATTCTGCTTGTAAAGCCCCAGCGTCATACTGAGGGCTTGGCAGAGGCGGGAGAGGGTTTCTGTTCCTGGGAACTGGCTGATTTCTGCAGCCTTTTTCCTCTCCCTCTGTCACGGGGCAGAAATGAGGAACCTTTTGCCCGCTTGCCCACGAAAAGACTGCGCCTGATAATACGGCGTCTTCTCATGTTGAGAGGCGACCTGGGGTACAAACGTGGATTTCCCAGCTGTTGCCGTGGCCACCAGGTCTGAAAGACCGACCCCAAATAACTCCTCCCCTTAATAAGGCAATACTTCCAAATGCCGTTTGTAATCCGCATCACCTGACCACTGTCGTGTCCATAACCCTCTACTGGTAGAAATGGACAACGCACTTAGACTTGATGCCAGTCGGCAAATATTCCGCTGTGCATCACGCATATATAGAAATGCATCTTTTAAATGCTCTATAGGCAATAATATACTGTCCCTATCTAGGGTATCAATATTTTCAGTCAGGGAATCCGACCACGCCAACCCAGCACTGCACATCCAGGCTGAGGCGATTGCTGGTCGCAGTATAACACCAGTATGTGTGTAAATACCTTTTAGGATGCCCTCCTGCTTTCTATCAGCAGGATCCTTAAGGGCGGCCATCTCAGGAGAGGGTAGAGCCCTTGTTCTTACAAGCGTGTGAGCGCTTTATCCACCCTAGGGGGTGTTTCCCAACGCACCCTAACCTCTGGCGGGAAAGGATATAATGCCAATAACATTTTAGAAATTATCAGTTGTTATTGGGGGAAAACCACGCATCATCACACACCTCATTTAATTTCTCAGATTCAGGAAAACTACAGGTAGTTTTTCCTCACCGAACATAATACCCCTTTTTGGTGGTACTCGTATTATCAGAAATGTGTAAAACATTTTTCATTGCCTCAATCATGTAACGTGTGGCCCTACTGGAAGTCACATTTGTCTCTTCACCGTCGACACTGGAGTCAGTATCCGTGTCGGCGTCTATATCTGCCATCTGAGGTAACGGGCGCTTTAGAGCCCCTGACGGCCTATGAGACGTCTGGACAGGCACAAGCTGAATAGCCGGCTGTCTCATGTCAACCACTGTCTTTTATACAGAGCTGACACTGTTACGTAATTCCTTCCAACAGTTCATCCACTCAGGTGTCGACCCCCTAGGGGGTGACATCACTATTACAGGCAATCTGCTCCGTCTCCACATCATTTTTCTCCTCATACATGTCGACACAAACGTACCGACATACAGCACACACACAGGGAATGCTCTGATAGAGGACAGGACCCCACTAGCCCTTTGGGGAGACAGAGGGAGAGTTTGCCAGCACACACCAGAGCGCTATATATATACAGGGATAACCTTATATAAGTGTTTTTCCCCTTATAGCTGCTGTATCTTTAATACTGCGCGTAATTAGTGCCCCCCTTCCCTTTTTTAACCCTTTCTGTAGTGTAGTGACTGCAGGGGAGAGCCAGGGAGCTTCCCTCCAACGGAGCTGTGAGGGAAAATGGCGCCAGTGTGCTGAGGAGATAGGCTCCGCCCCCTTATCGGCGGCCTTATCTCCCGTTTTTCTATGTATTCTGGCAGGGGTTAAATTCATCCATATAGCCCAGTGTCACGATCCGGGTATCTGGACGCCATTACTTACCCTTCAGATGCCTCCTAAGGCTGGCTCAGCGTTCCAGGACCGGATCCCGCTGTTCCTGAGTTTCCACATGCAGAATGTCAGAGTGGTGATTTCATCAGCCGCGGCCTCCGCTGTGCCCGCGTGGTTAAATGTGCGCTTGTCAGTCTGGCGTCTCCTGTCTCCTGTGGCCGGCGTCGCCATTACTGTTTCAATTCTCACATGGATTACAAACCAAACTTCCCTCCAAGTGTCTGCATGGGCGCAGCCATCTTGGATTTTGTCATCTGAGCATTTCCACCAATCTGCTGTCTGTATTGTTGATTTGCATAATTGCCTAGCCAACCCCTTCCTTGCTGCAGGTATAAGTAAGCTGTGCCTGAGCAAGGAAGGCGTCAGTGCTTTGGTTGTCTAACCTAGTTCCAGTTTGTCTCTCTCCTGTGGTTGTCTTCCAGGTTCCAGCTCCTGTCTCCAGACTTCTGCTATAGAGACCCGCACCAGCATTCCATCTGCGGTGTAGCCTGACTCTCCGATCCATTCTGGACTCACCTGTTTCCAGTTACAACAATCACCTGCTTCCAGCCCAGCTTCCAGCAGTGTACAGCTTCTCTTAAAGGGCCGGTGTCCTTTCTGCAGTTTACCACTCTCCACCGGTATTATTATTTCACCGCTCTCAAACTCCAAACTTCATCAATCACCTGCTTCCAGCCCAGCTTCCAGCAGTGTACAGCTTCTCTTAAAGGGCCGGTGTCCTTTCTGCAGTTTACCACTCTCCACCGGTATTATTATTTCACCGCTCTCAAACTCCAAACTTCATTATTATTTCACCGCTCTCAAACTCCAAACTTCATCAATCACCTGCTTCCAGCCCAGCTTCCAGCAGTGTACAGCTTCTCTTAAAGGGCCGGTGTCCTTTCTGCAGTTTACCACTCTCCACCGGTATTATTATTTCACCGCTCTCAAACTCCAAACTTCATTATTATTTCATCGCTCTCAAGTTCGTTTATTATTTAACTGGTTCCAGCCAGTATCCACTCCGTACCAACAACAGTCTGGTTCCAGCCAGTATCCACAGCAGCCGTTTTATCTTCAGCAACCCAGCCTTTCCTGGAACACCAGCTGGTACGATCCTGGGTTCTCTCCATTGCTACAGTCAGGTCTGGTAAGGACTTTCCAACTAGAAGATTATAAGAACTGTCTCACCCTACCAGTGCCTGTGGCCCTTGCCACCCTGTAGTACCCAGGAATTGTATTTATCCTCTGTTGACTTTTATGTTTCCTTTACTGCTGCTGTGTTACGGAGTTTGTCATAATAAACATCATTGACTTTTATCCTGGTTGTCGTGGTCACGCCTTCGGGCAGTTATTCTACATGTTACTTACATGTCTAGGGGTCTGATACAACCTCCCAGGTTCCGTTACATCTCAGCCCCTACAACTGAGGCTGCCTCCCGTCAGCTCAGGCCCTTAGTTGTGACAGTAAGCACTGACCTAATGAATCCAGCAGGAGACCAGGATCAAGCGGCCAGGCCAATGCAAGAACTGGCAGCCCGACTTGAACATCAGGAGGCTGCACAGGGCCACATCATCCGCTGTCTCCAGGATCTCTCTACACGGCTGGATGGGATTCAAACGACCCTCCGTGGACCTGGCACGTCCGGTGCGTCCACTACAGTGACACCAGCTGTAACCCCACCCACCTTACCCATTTCCAGTCCACATCTTCATCTTCCAACGCCAGCAAAATTTGATGGATCTCCAAGGTTCTGCAGGGGATTTCTCAATCAATGTGAAATCCACTTTGAGCTTCTACCTGGCAATTTCTTCAGTGACCGTACCAAAATTGCCTATATCATCTCCCTTCTCAGTGGCTCAGCCCTTGACTGGGCATCACCTTTATGGGAGAAGTCTGATCCCCTGCTATCCTCCTATACTGACTTTGTAGCTACATTCAGGCGCATCTTCGACGAGCCAGGCCGGATAACATCTGCTTCATCTGAGATTCTCCGTTTACGCCAGGGAACACGTACTGTGGGACAGTATCTTATACAGTTTAAAATCCTGGCATCCGAACTGGCATGGAACGACGAGGCCCTGTATGCTGCATTCTGGCATGGCTTATCAGAACGCATCAAGGATGAGTTAGCTACCAGAGACTTGCCCTCTAAGTTGGATGAGCTAATTTCTCTTTGCACGAAGGTTGATCTACGTTTCAGAGAGAGAGCAACTGAGCGAGGAAGATCATCTACTCCTAAATCTTCTGCTCCTCCTCCTCGTCAACCATCTCCATCCAAGGATGAGCCTATGCAAATTAGTCGTTCTCGTCTATCTCCCGCTGAGCGCCGAAGACGTCTCTCTGAGTCTCTCTGTCTCTTCTGTGCAACTCCGTCGCACACTATCAATGCCTGTCCCAAACGTCCGGGAAACTCCAGATCCTAGCTCGCCAAGGAGAGGGCCGGCTAGGAGTAATGATCTCCTCTCCATCTCCTCATGACTGTAACCTCCCAGTGTCGCTCCAAATTGCTCAACGTTACAGGAACGTCATTGCCCTCCTTGATTCCGGAGCAGCTGGGAATTTCATAACCGAAGCTTATGTTAAACGGTGGTCCCTACCCACCGAGAGACTGTCCTCGTCCATCTCTTTGACTGCCGTGGATGGCAGCAAGATTTTTGACGCAGTCATTTCCTTAAGGACTCTTCCAGTTCGTCTGAGAGTGGGAGTTCTTCATTCTGAGTATATTTCTTTTTTAGTGATTCCAAGAGCCACACATCCAGTGGTTTTAGGCCTTCCATGGCTCCGTCTCCACAACCCATCAATTGACTGGACGACTACGCAAATACTGGCATGGGGTCCCTCCTGTGCTGAGACTTGTTTAGCCAAAGTTCTTCCTGTTTGTTCTTCCTTCCCCAGGTCATCTGATGTTCCGCCTCCTCCATATCAAGACTTCACGGACGTGTTCAGTAAAGCCTCTGCTGATATCCTTCCTCCTCATAGAGAATGGGACTGCCCAATCGACCTCATTCCAGGGAAGGTTCCACCGCGAGGCCGAACTTATCCGTTGTCTCTGCCTGAGACACACTCCATGGAAGAGTACATCAAAGAGAACCTGGCGAAGGGTTTCATCCGACCATCTTCTTCTCCAGCCGGCGCAGGCTTCTTCTTCGTTAAGAAGAAAGACGGTGGTCTGCGTCCGTGCATCGACTACAGAGGTCTGAACGACATTACCGTCAAGAACCGATACCCTTTACCCCTGATTACCGAGCTCTTTGATAGAGTTAGTGGTGCAACTATTTTCACAAAGCTGGACTTGAGGGGTGCCTACAATCTCATCCGAATCCGTGAGGGTGACGAGTGGAAGACCGCCTTTAACACCCGTGACGGACATTATGAGTACCTCGTCATGCCCTTCGGATTGAGCAATGCTCCAGCAGTCTTCCAGCACTTCGTGAATGAGATTTTCAGGGACATCTTGTACCGCCATGTCGTGGTTTATTTAGACGACATCCTCATCTTTGCTAATAATCTCGAAGATCATCGTTTCTAGGTAAAAGAGGTTCTTTCCCGTCTCCGTGTCAATCACCTCTATTGTAAATTGGAGAAGTGTGTGTTTGAAGTTAAAACCATTCCGTTTCTAGGTTACATTGTGTCCGGTTCCGGACTAGAGATGGATCCTGAGAAACTCCAAGCAATCCAGAATTGGCCTATACCCTTAAGCCTCAAAGGGGTCCAGAGGTTCTTAGGGTTCGCCAATTATTATAGAAAATTTATACGAGACTTTTCCACCATTGTGGCGCCTATCACTGCATTAACCAAGAAAGGTGCTAATCCGTCCAAGTGGTCCGAGGAAGCTACACAGGCCTTTCACCTTCTGAAGCAACGGTTCATCTCTGCACCAGTTCTGAAACAGCCCGACACCGACTCTCCTTTTATCTTAGAGGTAGATGCCTCCTCCGTTGGAGTAGGCGCAGTGTTATCCCAGAGGGCCAAAGATGGACATCTACATCCTTGCAGTTTCTTCTCCCGGAAGTTCTCCCCAGCTGAGCGCAACTATGCCATTGGCGATCAGGAGTTGCTAGCCATCAAGCTCGCTCTGGAGGAGTGGAGATACCTGTTGGAGGGAGCTTCCCACTCAATCACCATTCTTACCGACCACAAAAATCTTTTATATCTCAAAGGCGCACAATGTCTGAATCCTCGTCAGGCCAGATGGGCACTTTTCTTCTCTAGGTTTGACTTTAAACTCCAGTTCTGTCCGGGTTCTCAGAATCGTAAGGCCGATGCCCTTTCCCGCTCATGGGAGCAAGAAAATGAGTCAGAGTCTGCAGACAAGCATCCTATTATTAATCCGTTGGCATTCTCCACGGTAGGGATGGACTCTACGCCTCCACCAGGGAAAAGTTTTGTTAAGCCAGTTCTAAGGAAGAAGCTCATGCATTGGGCCCATGCTTCCCGTTTTGCTGGACATACAGGCATTCAGAAAACCCTTGAATTTATTTCTAGGTCCTACTGGTGGCCAACTCTGAAGAAGGACGTTATGGAATTTATTGCCTCCTGCCCAAAGTGTGCCCAACACAAAGTCTCCCGCCAGTCGCCTGCGGGGCAACTGGTTCCATTATCTGTTCCCCGTCGACCTTGGACCCATTTGTCGATGGACTTTGTTTCCGATCTACCTATCTGCAACAAGTTTAATACCATCTGGGTGGTAGTTGACCGGTTCACCAAGATGGCACATTTCATCCCTCTCACCGGTCTTCCGTCAGCTTCCAAGTTGGCTCAAGTGTTTATACAAGAGATCTTCCGACTTCACGGTCTTCCTGAAGAAATCATCTCGGATCGTGGAGTACAATTTGTAGCCAAATTTTGGCGAAGTTTGTGTCAAGCCCTCCAAGTCAAGTTAAAGTTTTCCACGGCTTACCATCCTCAGACCAATGGTCAAACCGAGAGGGTGAATCAGGACTTGGAGGCCTTCCTCCGTATATATGTGTCTTCCTCTCAAGATGACTGGGTTCAACTCCTTCCTTGGGCCGAGTTCAGCCACAACAATCAATACCATTCCTCATCTTCTTCTACACCATTCTTCATTAATTATGGATTCCACCCTAAAGTCCCAGAATTCCAACCGCTTCCCGCAACTTCTGTTCCAGCAGTGGATGTCACCTTGCGTCAGTTTTTAAATAACTGGAGGAACGTCCGCGCAGCCCTGCTTAAAGCCTCATTCAGGTATAAGAAGTTTGCCGATAGAAAGCGTAGAGCGGTTCCTGCCCTCAAGGTGGGTGATCGTGTGTGGCTGTCCACGAAGAATTTGAGGTTGAGAGTTCCCAGCATGAAATTTGCACCTCGCTACATCGGACCCTTCAAGATTGAACAAGTCATCAATCCTGTTGCCTACAGGTTACAGTTACCATCCTTCTTGAAAATACCCAGGACATTTCATGTTTCTTTGTTGAAACCGCTGATCCTGAATCGGTTTCATTCCGCACTTCCTCCAGCTCCCAAAGTTCAGACTCAACGGGGAGTCGAGTACGAGGTGGCCAAGATTTTGGACTCACGTTTCTGTTACGGTCAGTTACAATACCTCATTGACTGGAAGGGCTATGGTCCTGAAGAACGCTCTTGGACCAATGCCTCAGACGTCCATGCTCCTGCCTTGGTCCGAAATTTCCACGCAAAGTTTCCTTTAAAGCCTAAGAAGTGTCCTGGGGCCACTCCTAAAGGGGGGGGTGCTGTCACGATCCGGGTATCTGGACGCCATTACTTACCCTTCAGATGCCTCCTAAGGCTGGCTCAGCGTTCCAGGACCGGATCCCGCTGTTCCTGAGTTTCCACATGCAGAATGTCAGAGTGGTGATTTCACCAGCCGCGGCCTCCGCTGTGCCCGCGTGGTTAAATGTGCGCTTGTCAGTCTGGCGTCTCCTGTCTCCTGTGGCCGGCGTCGCCATTACTGTTTCAATTCTCACATGGATTACAAACCAAACTTCCCTCCAAGTGTCTGCATGGGCGCAGCCATCTTGGATTTTGTCATCTGAGCATTTCCACCAATCTGCTGTCTGTATTGTTGATTTGCATAATTGCCTAGCCAACCCCTTCCTTGCTGCAGGTATAAGTAAGCTGTGCCTGAGCAAGGAAGGCGTCAGTGCTTTGGTTGTCTAACCTAGTTCCAGTTTGTCTCTCTCCTGTGGTTGTCTTCCAGGTTCCAGCTCCTGTCTCCAGACTTCTGCTATAGAGACCCGCACCAGCATTCCATCTGCGGTGTAGCCTGACTCTCCGATCCATTCTGGACTCACCTGTTTCCAGTTACAACAATCACCTGCTTCCAGCCCAGCTTCCAGCAGTGTACAGCTTCTCTTAAAGGGCCGGTGTCCTTTCTGCAGTTTACCACTCTCCACCGGTATTATTATTTCACCGCTCTCAAACTCCAAACTTCATCAATCACCTGCTTCCAGCCCAGCTTCCAGCAGTGTACAGCTTCTCTTAAAGGGCCGGTGTCCTTTCTGCAGTTTACCACTCTCCACCGGTATTATTATTTCACCGCTCTCAAACTCCAAACTTCATTATTATTTCATCGCTCTCAAGTTTGTTTATTATTTAACTGGTTCCAGCCAGTATCCACTCCGTACCAACAACAGTCTGGTTCCAGCCAGTATCCACAGCAGCCGTTTTATCTTCAGCAACCCAGCCTTTCCTGGAACACCAGCTGGTACGATCCTGGGTTCTCTCCATTGCTACAGTCAGGTCTGGTAAGGACTTTCCAACTAGAAGATTATAAGAACTGTCTCACCCTACCAGTGCCTGTGGCCCTTGCCACCCTGTAGTACCCAGGAATTGTATTTATCCTCTGTTGACTTTTATGTTTCCTTTACTGCTGCTGTGTTACGGAGTTTGTCATAATAAACATCATTGACTTTTATCCTGGTTGTCGTGGTCACGCCTTCGGGCAGTTATTCTACATGTTACTTACATGTCTAGGGGTCTGATGCAACCTCCCAGGTTCCGTTACATCTCAGCCCCTACAACTGAGGCTGCCTCCCGTCAGCTCAGGCCCTCAGTTGTGACACCCAGGAGCTATATGTGATGCATTTTTTGCCATCCAAGGTGTTTTTATTGCGTCTCAGGGCGCCCCCCCCCCAGCGCCCTGCACCCTCAGTGACCGGAGTGTGAAGTGTGCTGAGAGCAATGGCGCACAGCTGTAGTGCTGTGCGCTACTTTGTTGAAGACAGGACGTCTTTTGCCGCCGATTTTCCGGACCTCTTCTGTCTTCTGGCTCTGTAAGGGGGCCGGCGGCGCGGCTCTGGGACCCATCCATGGCTGGGCCTGTGATCGTCCCTCTGGAGCTAATGTCCAGTAGCCTAAGAAGCCCAATCCACTCTGCACGCAGGTGAGTTCGCTTCTTCTCCCCTTAGTCCCTCGATGCAGTGAGCCTGTTGCCAGCAGGTCTCACTGAAAATAAAAAACCTAAAACTAAACTTTTCACTAAGCAGCTCAGGAGAGCCACCTAGTGTGCACCCTTCTCGTTCGGGCACAAAAATCTAACTGAGGCTTGGAGGAGGGTCATAGGGGGAGGAGCCAGTGCACACCAGGTAGTTCTAAAGCTTTACTTTTGTGCCCAGTCTCCTGCGGAGCCGCTATTCCCCATGGTCCTTACGGAGTCCCCAGCATCCACTTAGGACGTTAGAGAAAATAAAGCTAGCAAAAAGGAATGCTTGGTCTGCAAAGGCCCTATCGTAATCTCTGCTGGTCTACTCAAAGGGTATTGTTGCACTGTTCCTGTTACTCCCATTGCCGAAATTGTTTTACCCGTGGTTTTTATACCTACCGTCGAATTTAACACTGACCTGGCCGCCCCTGTATCTACAAGGAAAGGTAGTGATCTATCAGCTACATCAACTGTGACCTCAGGTTCACTACCAAGGCTAGCGATCAACTTCACTGGCTGCAAACTACAGGTGTGGCCCAACCCCTATTGTATATCGTGACCCTCCCGCAGCGCGCTGGCAGCTACAATATGTGAGGGGGGTAGCTGAGAATTTTCAGAGGTCTGCCAGTCCCTCCTAGGTGGGTACCTCCTTGTTTCCCCTGCATGTGGCTCATAACTTCTCCTATGCGGTCCTGATCCCAATTATGTGTATTATAGTGTGGTTCATATCCTGGTCTAGGGGGTCGATATACATTATGTGTGCCTTTATAACTACAGTTCCGTGCAAAATGTCCTTCCTTCCGACAGTTATAGCATACTACTACAAGCGACTTACCATCAGGGGTCTGGGGTTTTGGCTGATGTGGTTTTGTTGTAAGAGCATTTATACTTACTGTCATCAGCTTATCCCCCTGAGACTCCCTGTGCTTAATGACGTTCCGGTCGTGCTCGATAGCGGACTCTCTTAATGCAGCCACCGAGATACCTCTCCAGTTAGGTAGAGAGGTTTGTACCCTTGTTCTTAACACCTCTTTTAACCCGTCCATTAATACTGACACAGCTACCTCCCTGTGATGTACATTGTCCTGAATGTCCTCGACCCCAGTGTATCTAGCCATTTCCTGCAGTGCTCGATGGAAATATTCGGATGCCGTTTCACCTTCTTTTTGTCTTATGGAAAAGATTTTATTCCATTTGACAACAGTCGGGAAATATACTCCTAATTGCAGATTTATTTGCCGCACATTCTCCTGAGTGTATTCCTCAGTGAGAGGTACTTCTGCGTCTAAGTTACAATCAGTCATGAACTTCGTGGGGTCAATATTGGAGGGTAAACATACCCGTAGCACTGTTCGCAAATCTTTGTATGTGGGTTCGGTGGCGTTACCTAATTCTTTAATGAACCTTTGGCATGCAACTAAATCTTTTCTGGGATCAGGAAATTCAGACATAATTGACCTTAATTCAGTCCGGGACCAAGGACAATGCATGGTAATGTTCCTGACGGGAGTTACTCCCTGAGCGTCAGTCTTCCCATTGGGGACTGCGATCACCCTGACAGGATTTAATTCAATTACGTCATTCTGAGTTGATTCTACAATGTGAGGTGCAATTGTCTCTGCATAATGTACGGTACCGTACTTACCTGTGGACACGACCTCACTTATCCCTCCACTAGGGGGCCTTACTTCTGCTCTTGCTGGTTGGGCCGTGCCCACCTGAGTGTCTTGAATGGTGGCTGCTAGAGAGAATGCCGATATCGTGCTGGGCTCATCTTCCTGCTCGCAGTCCTGGGAAAAATTTAAAATGGGATACAACTGGCAAGGGTTAGCATTAGTACATTTATCAACTATACTCTTATCGGATACCAATATGCCATTGTCTGTAGCCACTTTCTCCCCCACAATATACGGTGGTGGTGGTGCGGTTGCCATCATTTTCCTGCTAGGTTTGGAACCTGCTGCGTGAGCTAATTCTCTTTGCATATCATCCTCTTGCTGCCACAAGTTTAAACAATCTGTATGTCTGACCCTTTGTTTTCAGGATTTTATAAGACATATCCTAATCCTTAAATTCTGCAATACCTCTGGTTCAAAACTGCCTACCTTAGGTAATGGTTCCCTATCTTCCGCAGTCATACGTTCCCATTCATTGCAAAAAACTTCTGTGTGTGGTCCATGCTTCTCACACATAATGAACCTTGCCGACCCCCTGGGCCGCGGAATGTCAACCTGAACCCTGGTTGAACGTCCCTTACTTGAGCAACTGGCCCCCATAATTTGCAGGTATTGCCCTTTCGGCTAATCCCACAAAAAACCCAAATACTCAATATAAGGCAACGGTGAAAGTTCTCCGAGTGCTTTCACCCACTCACGCCCGCGTTGGCCAGTACTACCATACACTGTTGATAGCGAAGGCAATGTACCCAACCTAGGGCCCCTATGTAACCTCTATTTACTGGTTTCTAGGAATAACTTACCCTTTCCAGTAAATATAGGTCGTTGGAGATTTCCTGAGAGAGAGACCAGCGAAAAACTCCCTAAACCTTTATTATACACAAATCACGCTTGCGTATGCTATATACAGCGCTAATGATACCGCGATTTTACGCAAAGCTCGTAAAAAGGGTATCATGTTGTGCTAGATATTGCACCCACTCATGCGCGGTCCAATCACACAGCGTATAGGTACTTGTTACTTATCCGCCGTACGACCACTGGAATCGAATCACAAGCTGCGAAACCTCAGCCGGAGCGTATCAAAAACTATATGGGTAACCCTCGCTGACCCCCTGGGCCGCGGTACACTAAACCTCGCTGACCTCCTGGGCCGCGGTACACAATTGCCTACCTTGCTCCTTTGTACTTCTTAAATCTATATTAACATGAGTCAGCTGCCTCACGCCACCAAGTCTCCACTCACTTGATGTACCACTCGACGGGATCCCGAATTCCCGGGGTTCACTACATTCAATGTTACGTTCGCTCACTCACGTTCGCTCACTCAAATACACTTTGGTTTTTCTGTACAGAAAATTATCTTTCATTCAGATAAACAGCTTTATTCCCAGAGGCAATACATTAAAAAAGGTTTTATTTAAACTAAATCTTGGAAACCGTGCAATTTGTGCTAATGTAGCGTGGCTACTGTCCCGCCTTTAAACTAAACGATACTAATGTGTAATTTGTACTTAGCGGTCGTACCCTTACACACGTTGCATAAACACGCGACTGTGCGTATGTCTTTACGTTGCGTACGCAGTCCCGTACTTTGTCCGAGACACGTGTACAAAAACCGTACGTCCGCAATAGTACAAATCCCACACTTCTATAAATGTAAGCGATATTACCTATAATCGCTCACTTAACACAACACAGTGTCTTTCTGTATAAACCTTTTTAACTAGGCCAGACTGTGTTTGTGTTTTACATTTACTTCCTTAATATTTATTCTATATTTTAACTAAATAGCAACAAATTTCTCCGGCCTTTACACAGGTCTAAATGAATCTAGTAAGCAGTACTTATGGCAACAATGTGAGCTGGTATACAAAGAGTATGGGTGTACGTTTGTGTTGTGTGCGCATTTGGCGCCAAACAGAAATTCACAGACTTTTTAAATAGCTTTGCGTATTTACTTTACGGGTCCTACCAGCATCCCTACAAATCATGCAGAGCAGACGCCATCTAATCAGCAATAAAAAATAGGGTTTCCAGTGTATCCACCGACCAGAAAAAGGTTTACGTAGGATTCCTGTCCGCCCTTTGCTGATAGATAAAGTCTGCTTTAACCTGCTAGGCTGCGGGTATGAGGAAAAACCGGACGATGCCCCCAATTGATAATGTCGATTTTATATTAAAACATAAAGCTATACCTTTAAACACACTTTTACCATGGAGCCGCTGCGGCCGCTAGACTTAATATGCACTCTACGTACCTTTTACGCTATTTACGTAATGAGTCCCGTACAATGTACGGACTCTGTGTACAAACGCCGCGCTGAAGGTACAAAGTACCCGCAGCGCGTACACACCCAATTGATAACGCTTTTAAACCTTATACAGATAAGCAATGCGATAACGAATACACTTTAAACCTTAGCAGGGAAATGAGGACACAACACCAATTGTGATTTTACCGCTGAGTTCCGACACCACAGTGGATTATTTCTGAAAGGGGGTTTACAATACAAATTATGCACTACAATACAATCAGAGTAAAATGGCTACAGTCAATGTACATACGTGAATAGATTCGCTTGCGCAACCCGGCCCGGTCCTCCGCAATCAGGTAGATAGCGTTGTGAGTCTTGTGTGTGGCCAGGCTGCAGCAGGCTTTATTTATACAATTCTTCTAAAAGCAATACAATGGATACTGTAATCCCTTTGTCCATTGGACACAGGATTGCACCTTTACAGTACAGGAGAGGTCATAGGTTGATTTGCAAAGGTAGGCGATGTTTTTCCCAACTGCTCTTGTGGGTGGTCTCCTCTGGATTCCCGCCGCATACACAATATACAGTAAATACAGTTTAAACCTATATTCTGCTTCTGCACATAACTATCCTCAGGAACATGCGATCTTCCGCAAACCAACACCGGAATGTTACCCTTAAAATACCCTACAGCTGGATACCAAACACCACCTTATAACCTTAGTCTGTCCCCTCTTATCCTGTAAAGGTGAATCCCTTTGTTCTGGAATCATTTAAACTGTTGTTACTTTCTGATGTGGTGCAGGGGGACTATGTGTACAATGTGCACTATTTGGATTAAATATGTAATGTTTCGATAGCCCTCCATGCATTCACAAACTCCGCCGTAAATACCCATACTACGCGCAGGACCGCGGGAGCGACCATACGCAAATTGCGGATATGTGCACGCACGGCGGAACAAGTGCACGCGCAGCGGGCATGTGTGTGTTGTTTGTACGTGATGTGTGTACTGCAATATTTTTCGACTTTGACAAGGTAGAGTAAGGGTTAGGCTACAGTGGTGGGTTAGGGTTAGGCACTAGGGGTAAGGTTAAGGTTAGTCTACAGTGGTGGGTTAGGGTTAGGCACTAGGGGGAGGGCTAGGCTACAGAGGGGGATTATGGTTAGGCACTAGAGGGAGGTTTAGGGTTAGGCTACAGTGGTGGGTTAGGGTTAGGCACTAGGGGGAGGGCTAGGGTTAGGCTACAGTGGTGGGTTAGGGTTAGGCACTAGGGGGAGGGCTAGGGTTAGGCTACAGTGGTGGGTTAGGGTTAGGCACTAGGGGGAGGGCTAGGGTTAGGCTACAGAGGGGGATTATGGTTAGGCACTAGAGGAAGGTTTAGGGTTAGGTTACAGAGGGGGATTATGGTTAGGCACTAGATGGAGGTTTAGGGTTAGGCTACAGTGGTGGGTTAGGGTTAGGCACTATGGGGAGGTTTAGGGTTAGGCTACAGTGGTGGGTTAGGGTTAGGCACTAGGGGGAGGGCTAGGGTTAGGCTACAGTGGTGGGTTAGGGTTAGGCACTAGGGGGAGGGCTAGGGTTAGGCTACAGTGGTGGGTTAGGGTTAGGCACTAGGGGGAGGGCTAGGGTTAGGCTACAGTGGTGGGTTAGGGTTAGGCACTAGGGGGAGGGCTAGGGTTAGGCTACAGAGGGGGATTAGGGTTAGGCACTAGAGGGAGGTTTAGGGTTAGGCTACAGTGGTGGGTTAGGGTTAGGCACTAGAGGAAGGTTTAGGGTTAGGCTACAGAGGGGGATTAGGGTTAGGCACTATAGGGAGGTTTAGGGTTAGGCTACAGTAGTGGGTTAGGGTTAGGCACTAGAGGGAGGTTTAGGGTTAGGCTACAGTGGTGGGTTAGGGTTAGGCACTAGGGGTAGGTTTAGGGTTAGGCTACAGAGGGGGATTAGGTTTAGGCACTAGAGGAAGGTTTAGGGTTAGGCTACAGTGGTGGGTTAGGGTTAGGCACTAGAGGGAGGTTTAGGGTTAGGCTACAGTGGTGGGTTAGGATTAGGCACTAGAGGGAGGTTTAGGGTTAGGCTACAGTGGTGGGTTAGGGTTAGGCACTAGAGGGAGGTTTAGGGTTAGGCTACAGTGGTGGGTTAGGGTTAGGCACTAGGGGGAGGTTTAGGGTTAGGCTACAGTGGTGGGTTAGGGTTAGGCACTAGAGGAAGGTCTAGGGTTAGGCTACAGTGGTGGGTTAGGGTTAGGCACTAGAGGGAGGTTTTGGGTTAGGCTACAGTGGTGGGTTAGGGTTAGGCACTAGAGGGAGGTTTAGGGTTAGGCTACAGTGGTGGGTTAGGGTTAGGCACTATAGGAAGGTCTAGGGTTAGGCTACAGTGGTGGGTTAGGGTTAGGCACTAGAGGGAGGTTTAGGGTTAGGCTACAGTGGTGGGTTAGGGTTAGGCACTAGAGGAAGGTCTAGGGTTAGGCTACAGTGGTGGGTTAGGGTTAGGCACTAGAGGGAGGTTTAGGGTTAGGCTACAGTGGTGGGTTAGGGTTAGGCACTAGAGGGAGGTTTAGGGTTAGGCTACAGTGGTGGGTTAGGCACTATAGGAAGGTCTAGGGTTAGGCTACAGTGGTGGGTTAGGCACTAGAGGGAGGTTTAGGGTTAGGCTACAGTGGTGGGTTAGGGTTAGGCACTAGGGGGAGGGCTAGGGTTAGGCTACAGTGGTGGGTTAGGGTTAGGCACTAGAGGGAGGGCTAGGGTTAGGCTACAGTGGTGGATTAGGGTTAGGCACTAGAGGAAGGTTTAGGGTTAGGCTGCAGTGGTAGGTTAGGTTTAGGCACTAGGGGGAGGGCTAGGGTTAGGCTACAGTGGTGGTGGATTGGGGCTAGGCACTAGGGGGAGTTAGTGTTATTCTGAGATCTCGAACTTCAAAGAAGTGGTCCCCATCCAAGTCTGTTAATTGCTCTTCCCAGCCAGATATCTCAGGTTCTGTCTGACTTAGAGTTTTCTGAGGGTATACTTTAAAAGCTGGGACTCTCCCCTTTTGGTGGACACTGGCAGCTTGTCTCTTCTATGCCCAGAACCAGAGATATCATCCTTCCAGCAGCCGGTTCCTGCTCCAGCTCCACACTCCTGCTATGCAGCTTTATATATTCGTTGGTGTATTGCTCTGGCTCCTGATCTCTGATCCCCAAAGCTAAGAAATCTATTTCCAGGAACTGGAGATATCTGCAGTCAAGTAAGCTCTCCTCCCACCGGAAAATGATGAATATTAAGCCCACTCCACTATCCATCCCTCCCCTGTCTACTAAACACCCCCTACCACCCTGGAAGCCATGTACCGGGCCCCTTCATTCAGCCCAATGCCCCCTTCTACAGTTTAGTGTTCTCCATAATTAGAAGAAATTATTGCTCCAGGTCCTACATGCTGAGTGGAAGATAGAACACTCCCTACCGCCCATGGGACATCAAAGCTGCCGCTGATAGAACCCTCCACCACTGGAGGATGGGTAGGGGCCTACACTGCTGTTAAAATGGCCCTGCAGTGGTGGATTAGGGTTAGGCACTAAGGTGAAGACTCTGGTTAGGGATAGGGGGCGGGGGGTGGCGGTGGGGGAAATAGTATCCGGAACGCCACTTGTCACGTCTCTGCTGGAACTGCTCCTTATATGACCACAGGGACCTGGAAGCCGGCTTCGGAGACTCTGCAGCCGTCAGAACAAGTGACTGCTAGACCACCAGGGACTGTTTGTCGACATTCTAATTTACCAACACTTCAGCAGTGTCCATATGATGAATTCCACCTAGTAAACCACATCCCTTATAACTTTAGATAGTACTGGTACACAGCACTTCTTTTCTGCACACTGGGTGCAATTTTGGAAAATTGTTATTTAGGGTTAGGGTATTACGGCCCCTATTTATCAACCTTGGAGAGTGATAAATAGGGCAGTGATAAAGTACCAGCCAATCAGCTCCTAACTTCCATGTCACAGGCTGCGTTTGAAAAATGACAGATAGAAGCCGATTGGCTGGTGCTTTATCACTGCACTATTTATCACTTTTCAAGGCTTGATAAATCTGGGCCTAAGTTTATTATACACATTTCCAGCTGCACATAAAGCTATCTAATACAGAGAGAGACCTCTGGTGTTCTTGTGGGGTTATGGCCAATCCTGGTCTTGCTCGCGGGTTGACGTCCAGGCTGACTTTACACTGCCTTCCATTTTGTTATAGTGCGGTGAAGATAAAGTACCAACCAATCAGCTCCTAACTGTCATTTTTTTCAAAAACAGCCTGTAACATGACAGTTAGGAGCTGATTGGCTAGTACTTTATCTTTCTCCACTTTATCTGTCTTCAAGGCTTAGTACACCCCCTGTCCCTTGTCAGGTAATGGCTTTCTACAGAACTCCATCTGCTGGAGCTACAAGGAAAGGTTTCCCGCAATGTTACGCCACCGCGCCCCCACCATCAAAGTGTCCTCGCATTCCTCCAGGATGAGATCGCACTTCATTCATTTGCGATTTTCGGACTTTTGCTCATCAACCTGAATGAGGTCCTTTGTTCAGTCTATGGCATACCTCCCAACTTTCAGGGGGTAGCAATTGGGACTCTGGAGCGGCGTAGACCTAAGTAAAGGGGTCGTGGCTTCACGTTAATGCCGCAATCGCGAGTCACACCCCCATTTCCCGTCACTGTGGGGGAATGGCCAGCGCTCTGTGAGCTGCTGCCACTGCCACAGTCCCTCGTCTCCTTGAATAGACACTGTGCGCATGTGAGTGACAGGAGGCTCCCAACTGCCCCCCCCCCACCTCTACCACAGGACACCGTGGTCTGCGGGCGGGACAGCGGGACAGTTCCAAAAAAATTAGACTGTCCTGCGAAAATCCGGACAGTTGGGAGGTATTGTCTATGGTGCTAATTCAGGTTAGTGCCACCAGTCCAGCTGTGCACAATACCATTTATTACCACAGACAATCTCTGCTCATTTTCCTGCGCACCTCTATGGAGGGAGAGGCAAAACGAGTGAAGTTAATGGTTGTGAAGTGCCACTGAACTGTCCCCTATGAGCACTAGAGACCACATTTACTGATCAGCTAGGAGAGCACATCCCAGTGTCCCCTTATGGCGAGAGAGAAATTCACAATTCTGATTTCTGCAGATGAACCCAACACACTTATATGATTACCAGGGACGTGCGGTGAGGTAAATGGCTTAGGAGGCACTGGCTAGTACCAGAGCCAGATTTACACACACTATATGAGCCCAAGGGTTCATGTGGGCATTATACACAGGTGCAGCAGTATGTACATGTGGGCATTATACACAGGTGCAGCAGTATATACATGTGGTCATTATACACAGGTGCAGCAGTATATACATGTGGACATTATACACAGGTGAAGCAGTATATACATGTGGGCATTATACACAGGTGCAGCAGTATATACATGTGGGTATTATACACAGGTGCAGCATTATATACATGTGGGCATTATACACAGGTGCGGCAGTATATAGATATGGGCATTATACACAGGTGCGGCAGTATATACATGTGTGTATTATATACAGGTGCAGCAGTATTTACATGTGGGCATTATACACAGGTGCAGCAGTATATACATGTGGGTATTATACACAGGTGCAGCAGTATATACATGTGGGTATTATACACAGGTGCAGCAGTATATACATGTGTGTATTATATACAGGTGCAACAGTATTTACATGTGGGCATTATACACAGGTGCAGCAGTATATACATGTGGGTATTATACACAGGTGCAGAAGTATATACATGTGGGTATTATACACAGGTGCAGCAGTATATACTGCTGGAAGTTTGGTGGGCTTTGATTAGAGATGTGTGGAAGCTCAGATTTCCGTCTCAGACCTGCAGCGAAGGTCAGTGAATCCACATTACCAGACACTGACTGAGGTGTCACGCCTCTGTTTTGAGGAATAGATGCGCCACCATTTCTCCGCCCACAAACGCCCTCAGCCTGTCAGCCCCAGGCTGGGGATTTGGGGGCACTGCGTGCAAGGACGCAAGATCCGTACTGCACATGCGCAGTGTCCCCACCATCGGACTTGTACACGAGCCATCATGTGAACGTACAAGTCTGAATCATGCCTAATGTTGCTGAGAGATGACGCTAAATATATAGATTTTTTAAATGGAGAGTTCTATCTAATTCCTTCAGGTGTCTCCCACAGCTTCATGCGGGTATAAACTGGCTGGACTCGTTTATTTCAAAACTCGAAGAGATCACTCAAACTCATCTCATCGGAATGTTTTGCTGTCATAAAATAAGTGTTTTCACTAAAGTGTCATAATATTTGGAAGTAAAGCCTGGGTCGTGGCTCAATGTGTAAGAACCCCCCTCCCAAAAAAAAAAAGAAAAAGCAACAAAAAATACCAAAAGCAAAACAAAAAAAACCCTGGTCCAGGAACCTGGCAATCCAACTCGGGTAGCTTGCAGGTTGTGGGCCAGTGTGAACGGGTAACCCGGGTCACCGCTTTAACACCCTATGGAGAGCCGGCTTACCAGTACTTCGAGATGATGTCATCCATTGGCATTTCTATAATGGGTGCAGTGTGTGCGGGGCAAACGGGCCCCTGGGTCCAGGGGGCCCACACTGCACCCATTTAATATACTTTCCATTCCGGAGCACCGCGGCGACGGCCCTCTAGAGCAGGCATAAATCACTCGGAAAATGGCCGTCGTGGCCATTTCCGAGTGATTTGCGCATGGGCACTGAAGATGTTCCTGGGAACAAGAGGGGTCATTCTGACCCGATCGCTCGCTGCAGTTTATCGCAGCGCAGCGATCAGGTCGGAACTGCACATGCGCCGGCGCTGCACTGTGCCAGCGCATGACGGACGACCGAAGCCGTCGTTCCTCTAGCGATTGCCTCTGCCTGATTGACAGGCAGAGGCGGTCGCTGGGCGGGAGGGGGCGGCAAGGCGGCATGTGGCCGCCGTTTTGGGGGCGCGGTCCGGCCAACGCAGGCGTGGCCGGACCGTGTGGGGGGCGGGCCGCAGCGACTGCGTGACGTCACACGCAGCCGCTGCGACCAGGGGCAGCGATAAGCAACTACCGGTCAGCCGCAGGAGTTATTCAACAAGTACATATAAGCGCTTTTGTACATGTGCGGGGGAGGCCAGCTTGACATACGGGGCGGACTAGCCCTGTGCTGGGCGTCCCCCCGCATGTCTGGGAACATGATCGTAGCTGTGCTAAATTTATCACACCTACGATCAACTCGGAATGACCCCCAAGGTGCGGACGCCATAGACTGCGGGCGGGCGCAGTAGACTCTGGCAGGATGCCAGAGTCTACTTGCTGCTGGAGAGGAGGGGGCCCACTACGGAGGCTGCACACAGGTACCCTCCGCTCTTAAAATGTATATCTGGCACAGTGGGGTAATGTACATCTGGCACAGTGGGGTAATGTACATCTGGCACAGTGGGGTAAGGCACATCTGGCACAGTGGGGGCATTTGTGTATCTGGCACACTGGGGGCATTTGTGTATCTGGCACAGTGGGGGCATTTGTGTATCTGGCACACTGGGGGCATTTGTGTATCTGGCACAGTGGGGGCATTTGTGTATCTGGCACACTGGGGGCATTTGTACATCTGGCACACTGGGTACATTTGCGTATCTGGCACAGTGGGGGCAATGTATATCTGGCACAGTGGGGATATTTGTGTATCTGGCACTGTGGGGGCAATGTATATCTGGCACTGTGGGAGCAATGTATATCTGTCACAGTGGGGGAATGTATATCTGTCACAGTGGGGGAATGTACATCTGGCACAGTGGGGCAAGGTACATCTGGCACAGTGGGGCAAGGCACATCTGGCGCAGTGGGGGGCATTTGTGTATCTGACGCAGTGGGGGGCATTTGTGTATCTGGCACTGTGGGGGCATTTGTAAATCTGGCACTGTGGGGGCAATGTATATCTGGCACAGTGGGGGCAATGTATATCTGGCACAGTGGGGGCAATATATATCTGGCACAGTGGGGCAATGTATATCTGGCACAGTGGGGCATTGTATATCTGGCACTATTGGGGTCATATGTGTATCTGAGCCCCCCATATGTGTATCACTCCCCCATTTTAATTGGCCACGGCCCGTGTGGCAATTGGCCACACCCATTTTTTGGCCCTCGTGCCGACCTATAAGACATTTTTTCTACTTGCACCATTTCTACTATATCTTTACTATCTTACAAAAAATTCTATAACAGAATGGGAGGAGGGATAAAAAAAAAATGTTTTCTTTTCAGCCTACTAGAAAGCTTGCTCAGTTTGGCCTTCTAATTTGCAGAAAACAAGAGGAGTTGGGGCTGCCATCAAAGGACTGGAAGATAATGATGCAGATTAAAGAATCTAAAATATAAATGTGTATTTTATTTGTGACCTAATGTAGCATAACAGAATTAAATTAAAACAAAAAAAAATCCTAATGTTGATTATCATAATTTACTGGTGCCACTTATGTTTTGCCGGAATTTTCATGTGTTAGGAGGCGGAGCCCGCTTGATAAATAGGTCCTTGTAGTCAGTGACCAGAATTATGTTAATGAGAATAAAATAATTTTTTTAGGTATCCTTAGAGCCCCGGCTGATGGCCGCTATATGAGCACGCTCTGATCAGATAGTACTGGGTACGCAAACGGGAGTGATCAGTGTCTGAATATTGCAATGGGATTGGGGATTTAACATGCGGTGGAATTATGTTATCAGCAGTGGGAGGAGCAATGGAGAATCTGCATGACATTACATTTTGGGGCAAGTTGTCATTCATATGCAATCCAGGCAGCCAGGGTGTGTGAGTTTTCTGTACTGCCCCAGGCATACAATGTCCCTGGCTGCCAGTATTGTGTAGAGGACACTATAATGCACTGGGTATTTTATATAGTTTGCTAGAGTATTCTTGAGATTGCAAATTGGTCACAAGGAGGCTCTCTGTATTGTATGGGATCCGGTCTTTAGGTCGACAATGTTTGGGTCGACCACTATTGGTCGACAGTAAGTCGGTCGACAGGGTTTCTATGTCAACAGGGTCTTTAGGTCGACAAGTCCTAGGTCGACAGGTCAAAAGGTCGACAGGAGTTTGTTTTTTTTAAATTCCTTTTTTTGAACTTTTTCATACTTCACGATCCACGCAGACTACGATTGGGAATAGTGGTGGTCATTCCGAGTTGTTCGCTCGTTGCCTTTTTTCGCAACGGAGCGATTAGGTGGAAAATGCGCATGCGCATGGTACGCAGCGCGCATGCGTTCACTAATTTAACACAAAACTTTGGAGATTTGCACAAGCTCGAGCGACGTTTTTTCATCGCTCGAGTGATCGTAGTGTGATAGACAGGAAGTGGGTGTTTTTGGGCGGAAACTGGCCGTTTTCAGGGAGTGTGCTAAAAAACGCAGGCATGCCAGGAAAAACCGCGGGAATGGCTGGAGAAACGGGGGAGTGGCTGGCCGAACGCAGGGCGTGTTTGTGACGTCAAACCAGGAACTAAACGGACTGAGGTGATCGCAGTCTAGGAGTAGGTCTGGAGCTACTCAGAAACTGCAAGGAATTATTTATTAGTAGTTCTGCTAATCTTTCGTTCGCACTTCTGCTAAGCTAAGATACACTCCCAGAGGGCGGTGGCCTAGCGTGTGCAATGCTGCTAAAAGCAGCTAGCGAGCGAACAACTCGGAATGACCACCAGTAACCTGTGCCGATCACAGGAAGGCTCTCTGTGTTGTCTAAAGGTCACTAGAAAGCTATCTGTTTTGTATAGAAGTCACCAGAATGCTCTATGTGTTCTATAGATGGTTTTGTATTGATGTTACTAGAATGCTCTTTGTATGGAACTGTATATATATGTAAGGGTGTGTACACACGGTGAGATATTTTCTATCGATTTTGACTATATAGTCAAAATCGCAAGAAAAGTTAGTGCAGATCGCAAGGTGAAAGTCACCTTACGATCCCGATGCGCGGTCCCGCCAGGTCGGCATCGCAAGAAAAGATAGACTATGCAGGCAAGTCAATCCTTGCTAGATCAGTGTACTATCTAGTTCATCTCACGTCAATGACATCTCACATAAGTCAAAATCTCACATAAGCCAAAATCGTAAGCACACATAGTCCACGGGCAATATTTACTAATATTCGTGTTTGATTCGGTTTGTGTAGTGTTTAAACTCGTTTTGTATCGGGTGCATTTTCATGCAACTTTTTGAATCCATGTACGCAAAGTTACGAAGCAGTCGACTCTATGGTTTTCGTGTTTTCCGATGTCGATGCCAGTCGGTTTTTTTGGGCACATTTACGGCCGTCATTGTCGTTTGCGTACGTGTTTTTGTTGTATTTGCTGTTTTTTTTCCTAAGTTAAACGCGGCAGGGTTTTTTTTTTCCCGCGGCCGCATTTTCACTTTCAGTTTCGTTTTTCATCCCCGTTCGTGATTGGTTGTGTTTCAGATGGTAGGAGTGTCTGTGCGCAACCATATAATTACGCCCCAAACCATCCGCATCTCGTGGGCTTAGTTAGTGGTGAGGAGGAGGGAGGTTGTGCTGTGGAGGTAGGTGAATTTGTGGTTTGGTGAGGAGTGTTGGTAGCGATTTCTGAGTGTGGTATTGTGTTTGAAAGTCGTCTTGTCATTCTTGTAGTCTTGTATTTTGTGGTTTTGTTTCATTTTTAGTCCAAGTTATTTTTCTTTATAGTCCCTTGTCAGTGTGTGTGTGTGTGTGTGTGTGTGTGTGTGTGTGTGTGTGTGTGTGAGTTGTGTAGTGGTAGTGGAGGAGTGTGTTGTTTGTCTTTTTATTTTTCTGTGTTAACTGTTTAGACACACAATTATGTGTGACTCAGAGGTGGGTGAGGTGGAGGGTGTGAGTGAGGGGGAGGAGGTTGGTCAGGTGGAGGAGGTGAGTGTTAGTGAGGTTAGTGAGGTGGAGGAGGTGGGTGAGGTTGCTGCAGCAGCCTCAAGTGATAGTGACAGTCAGAGTGCTCCGCAGCCACGCACCACTACTAAGACTGGGCGGAATGTAAAGTTTAGTTTTGCAGAAAATGTGGCATTGGTGCGTGAGCTGATGAAGTATCAGAGGCAGCTATTTGGCCCTGAGTCCGCCAAGGTGCCAACACGGAGGAAGACGGTGTTGTGGGCGAAAGTAGTTGCTGCTGTCAATAGTGAGGGGGTGGTCAAGCGGACGGAGGACACGTGCCGCAAACGGTACTATGACATAAAGCGATGTGTCAAGTCCAAAATGGCCAAGGAGGCGAATTCGGCTCGAAAAAACGGTGGTGGGCAGCCCTATATTGCAAGATATCTGGAGTATGAGGAGCCCATGCGGAGTGTAATACCTCCTGAAGTAGTCTCTGCAACCCATGTCCGGGATTCAGATAGGCCCAGGAAGAATGGTGAGCATGTGTATTGCATTTACATTCTATGACCTTATTTATTTTTTTTATTTTTTTTAATGTGTGTCATGTGACGTTGCATATTACTCCCATCTTCAAGTGTGTGTCAGCAAATACATTGTTTTGGTTAATGTTTTATACAAAAGCCAATGTAACATCTTACTTTATTGTATGTCATGTGTTTTTATGAAAGATATTTTGCATGTGTAGTTTGGACTTGGTGTGTCTCTGAATTGTCCTGCAATAATGTTTTCCTTTTGGGCCTTTTTTTTTTTAAATAATTGTGACTATGTTTTATATTTATGTGATCCATGTGCAATGTTTAAAAAACAGTGGTTGTCATGTTAGAGGCTGGAGTAGTGGAAAGTGGTTTGGAAACCCCTTACATGTGTAATGTCATTATTAGATAATGTAATATTTTTTAACAAAATACCACTATTTCTTTGATAATTTTTAGTTTGTATTTGTACCGTGACACCACACTGCAGTGTAATTTTTAAAATATTTATACATTTTGGTTTGGCTCATATAGTGGTAAAATAATGTGTGTTTGGAGTGCCACATCACAGAGCAATTTATATATTGCATCTGTAATATTTTTCCTTTCAATACAAAATGAAGATGTGTGTGATTTTGGTTGGTAATGTTTTTTTTTTTTACTTGTGGCCTATGTCAGTGTCCTGTACATGTTTTCCTGTGTTGATTTTTCCATAGTGTATATGTCTATTGGACAATGTTTATTGTTTTATGTATTGTTTTTTTGTTTCCGGTCCTTATGTTTTTAAAAAAAATAAAGCAAGCATTTCTTAAAGAATAAATGTTTATAAGCATAATGGGTGGATGTATCAACAATAGCATGAATATTTTTTTTTTTATACAGTGTTTGAAAAAAGCAGTACTACTCGTCGGCCAGTAACTCCTATCACATCTGATGATGATGACGCTGCGGAAGCAGGTAAAGTGTCCATTGTAGTATAGGGTATGTTTGTAAAGGAATGGCCATAACAAAATTGCACTTTCATTAAAAGGTCCATCAAAATAAGTATGGAGCAGCAGAAGTGGGACTTCTATAAGACATCACCACAAAAAACCTGTGGCCGAAAAGAAAGCAAGGTCGTATGTCCCGGGCCAACCACAGCAGGCTACCCCGCCACGAAGATTATCGTCCGTATGTTCTGTCCCCCCACTCCAAATTTTGGACACACCTCCAAGACGTCATCCACACTCCCCTCATCTTGATTGTGAGTATCAAACTGAAATAAATGTTAAAAATTTCTGAACGTAATCCAAATTTTTCTTAACCGCATTAAGTCAAAACACATCAAAAACTTAGATACTTACCGCAGTAAGTAAAACCTGAAATGGAATCCAAGCTAAATGGCCTTGTCCACATCCAGTAAAGATATGTATGTCCACTTGAGCCATACAGTATGCCATTGTGTGTAAGATGCTGCAACAAAAAAGCATGTTTTTTTTTATTGAAAAAAGTAAGGTTGTTTTTCCAAATTTCACATGTGTGTTTGAGGTAACATTGCAAAATACATATAAAAACATTACTATGTTTGTTTGATCAAAGCTATAAGGTAACACATTATGGATTCCAATGTGTTTTTATGGTGGAGTATGTGTGAGCTACAATAAAACTAAAGTGTTTGCTTTCACAATTAAGTAACCAGACACATTTGCCACAAACAGGCATATGTATGTATTTAAGTTATGAGTGATGATGTTGCTAGGCAGAATAGTTGAAAGCAACAGTGAATGACATGTGTTCCATGTGTAGTGATTTGTTTACATTTCTCAAACATATGGATAGCTAACGGAGATTTGTTTAACATTTCAGCTTCTAGTCCTGGGAACAGCATCCCTCCGCAACAACAGCAACACAGTGACATGGAGGAGACAAACATCTTAGAAATGCAGCCATTAAGCCAAGGAATGAGCCCCCTAGCACCTGTGAGTACACCACAGCAAAGCACACCACCACCACAACACAGCCCAACAACACCATTAACACAAGGCCCTGATCAGGTGTTTTGGACCATTTGGGCTAGACAGCAGGCCACTAATGAAGATTGCCTGCGAAGGCAGACACAAATGTTTGCAAGCCTACCATGTCACCTCAGAAGAATATCAAGAAATCTGAGTAGACAAAATGAACAAACAACCAGAATTGGCAATACCATGAAACTCATGCGTACAGACATTACACAGGTCATGGGCAGCGCATAATGGAAGAACAGCACAGACTAATGGAAGAACAGCACAGACTAATGGAAGAACAGCACAGACAACAGCAAAGTTATATGAACATTTTTCAAAACAATCAAAAGATTAATGAACGTTTATTCCGAATTGTAGACAATCAAAATGCTGCTACACGTGAACTCAATGCCACCCTCACTAACCTGAATGAAACACTCAGATGCATGCACCAACAGCAAACAAGCAGCAGTTCTGGTACGACTACTCCAAATATCACGCCAGTCTCATCACCACCAAGACGCTCCACCAGAGCACGACAACATGACAGTGCTAAAGGCAAAGGGCAGGACAAGCAGCCACCAAAAAAAACGTGAAAAAAATACAAGTTAGACATTTGGTAACTCGAAATAGTTAGTAAGTGTATGTTTGGCAAAAAATATATAACACTTAGCTCCTTGACAATTTATACAACATCATTAATTATAAGTGGTACAAACAACAACATAAAATTTGTACGCACATTTATTCTTTACCATTTTTTTTTTATTGGAGCAGGGAAATGTTGATGGAGCCGCACATACATGTTAGCAGGAAGTAAACAGACCACTTGATTTTTTTCTAATCATTACTCTTTCTAGATTCCAATCATTCTCATATCCTGCAGACACAATAATTGGCAGCCAGGCAGAATGTCTTTAGCAGGAAGTAAACAGACCACTTGATTTTTTTCTAATCATTACTCTTTCTAGATTCCAATCATTCTCATATCCTGCAGACAATCCAAATTACAATGTTATTGATAACTATTTTACCTTTCTTCTCTATACAACATTACAAGAAGAACACAATTGAGTTGCGTAAAAAGCTTTTAATATGTTGGCATTGAATTTTTTTAAAAACATTGACAAAATGAATGTCACTATTGTTGGGACATGTTTGTGTGTGTTAAAAATTAGTAAGAATGTTATTACACATGATGCAGAAACCAACAAATAAGAACTTTTTAACCAAAAAACAAAGAATGTGTATAATAATGTATATATGTGGCAAACTGTGTATTTACTTACACTTCAGCAAGTTTACTGCATCAAACATTAGGAAATAAATTATTTCTGATTACAGTAAGTTTGTGTCCCTTAAATATGATGGAGCATCACACATAGGGACACATGTATTCCTCAAGGCTAACATATTATATGTTGAGGAGTGTTTTTTGGGAACACAGGTTCTCAAACTCGGCCCTCAGGACCCCACATAGTGCATGTTTTGCAGGTCTACTCACAGAATCACAAGTGACATAATTAGCTCCACCTGTGAACCTTTTAACATATGTCTGTGAGTAATTCATACACCTGTGCTTCTACTGGGTTACGTGAAAAACATGCACTGTGTGTGGTCCTGGGGGCCGAGTTTGTGAACCTGTGCATTAGGACGTTACACACAATGATAAAGTAAAATACTAAATGGATTAAGTGTGCTTGTAATAAATTAGCACTGCAAGTTTACGATCACTTATCCAGACTTAATGCATGCCACTCATAATCTGTTGTTTTGAGTTTTAAAATACACACAATACACATGCGACATTTGTTTTGCATAAAGCGAGGGTATGTTTGTATGTGTCAAGGAGACACACATTCTGAGTAATGGTTTTGCCAATAAAAATGGCAAAACATCTATTTATGATTACACAACAAATGAAATAAGCAAACCAAACTTACCTTAGAAATAGCGAGTGATGAGCTCTTGCCTAACCTGCCTCCCTATATCTGTACTCCAAGTATCACCAGATGTCTCTAATTCCTCTGCTTGCTGGCTGCTTTCTTCCTCCTCCTCCTCCTCCTCAACATGTGGCAGATGTTGTTGCAAACACATGTTATGAGGAAAGCAGCAGCAGAACGCAATTTGAGTCACCTTGGAGGGACTATACAACAAAAGGCCACCAGACTTATCCAGACACCGAAACCTAGATTTCAGCACACCAAAAACATCTTTCTATCACATTCCGCATGGACTTATGTGCATGATTGTAATTGTGTTCAGCAGGGGTATCAGGTCGGGACAATGGAGTTAGAAGCCAAGAGAAACAGCCATATCCTCCATCACCTAAAAGACAGATATAGTAACGTGATTCATGTTAAGATACAGCAACACATAAGTAACACACTGTGGGGCAGATGTATTAACCTGTACAAGGCATAAGGAAGTGATAAACCAGTGATATGTGCAAGGTATACAGGCAGCAGACAATCTGTTCCTAAATGTTCATTTACATATTGGAGCTGATTGGCTGGTGCCTTTATCACCTTGCACATATCACTGGTTTCTCACTTCCTTATGCCTTCTACAGGTTAATACATCTGCACCTGTATTTGGACAACATATACTCAGGCCTACACATATCAAATTACATACCCAGCAGCCATCCATCTGGCATTTGTCTGTCCTCAAACTTATCAAAGAGAGATGACTGACTGAGGATGAAGGAGTCATGGCAGCCCCCAGGGTAACCAGCAACAACACTCATTATTTTGAGATTTGCATCACAAACCACCTGCACATTTGTGGAGTGTTTGAAATGGCGATTAGTATATATGTGCTGCCTGCCCCTAGGTGGTCTCAGCTGAATGTGTGTGCAATCTATGGCTCCAAGCACATTGGGCATGCCAGCCAGCTCATAGAAATCTACCCTGACGGCATGCCACTGAGACTCCTGGGTAGGGAAGCAGATTGAGGCCTCGATGTGGGGCTGCAAAACAGCCAACACCTGTGTGTATATTTTAAAGAACAATAAACATGAGATTTTAGGACAGAACTGGCCACCGAGAAATGAAAACAAACAAAAAACAGAAGAGGTAGTTAGGTATACATCACCTGTGTTAAGATTCTGGAAAATGAGGGCTGTGAGATTCCTATGACATCCCCAGACACAGCCTGAAAGCTGGCAGTAGCCATAAAGTGCAACACAGCCAGGAGTTTGTGCAGGCCTGAGACAGAGCGAGAGCGTGCTGTCTCAGGGTCTAGGCCCAGTTTGACAAGGTCATACAGATGGAAAATGTTGTTACGATTTAGACCGAACATCTGTATGACCTTATCATCGGACAATGCGTTCAAGTTTAAACGCCCCCTAAAAAAACGAGGCCTGCGCAGCCTCCGCGGAACCTGTACAACCTGCTGACCATGTTCAGTTTCTTGGCCCTGGGTACTTACAGGCTGATGTCTGAGTCTGAGGAATCCCACAGCACACAAAATATCACTGGCCCACAGTCCTGCTGCCATTTCTGAGTGTGGGTGTATTGAAATGGGACTAACATCCTTTTATAGGCATCCTAATTCAGGTGTGATTGATTTTTGAGTTGCAACACATGTAAACACGATTGAAAAAAGCAGGTCTATTTTTTTGCCGCTTTTTTTTACCGATTCGCAAAAAAATACGACCGCAATTGAGCACTCAGAGACTAACACCCAAATACGAATGAATAGTGAATTCCCATATTGTATGAAATAACAGCCGCGTTTGACCGATGGTCTATTCATTCGTATTTCGGAACTTTGCAAATCAAACCATTACGAATAGTCCAAACACGGTGCTTAGTGAATTCCCGGATTGGGACTTAGAAAAAAAAACACAAATCGGACAAACTCGAATTCTTAGTAAATATTGGCCCATATCTCAAGAAAAGTTAGTCAAAATCTGTGCTATCTGGGCTCCAGGGAGTTCAAGGGAAATCGCAAGTGAAAATCGGGCATAGCAAGGATCTCACCGTGTGTACACACCCAGGGCCGGTTCTACACCTTGTGGCGCCCAGTGCGAAAGTTTCCACTGGCGCCCCCCCCCCCCCCTGCACGTTTCAAAAAGTAGGGGCGTGGCTTCATAGGGGAGAGGCGTGGCCACAGTTATGCCCCCAGATTTGCCCCAAGTAGTTGTGCCCTCCAGTTGATTTGCCCCCAGTAGATTTGTCCCCTGTAGCTGTGCCCTCTTTTGCTGTGCCCCCTGTTGCTTTGCCCCCTGTAGACTTGCCCCAGTAGTTGTGCCCACAGTTGCTTTGCCCCCAGTAGTTGTGCCCTCTGCTGCTGTGCCCCCTGTTGCTGTGTCCCCAGTAGTTGTGCCCTCTGCTGCTGTGCCCCCAATAGTTGTGCCCTTTGCTGCTGTGCCCCCAATGGTTGTGCCCTCTGCTGCTGTGCCCCCAATAGTTGTGCCCTTTGCTGCTGTGCCCCCAATGGTTGTGCCCTCTGCTGCTGTGCCCCCTGTTGTGCCCTCTGTTGCTGTGCCCCTGATAGTTGTGCCCTCTGCTGCTGTGCCCCCTGTCGTGCCCTCTCTTGCTGTGCCCCCGATAGTTGTGCCCTCTGCTGCTGTGCCCCGTTGTGCCCTCTGCTGCTGTGCCCCGATGTGCCAAAAGTTGTGGCCTCTGCTGCAGTGCCCCGTTAACACACACAAAAATAAAAAAACAATACTTACCGCTGCCCCGCTCCTGCTTCCCGACCGGCTGCTGCTGCCGCTCCATCTGGCCGCCGGCTCCTCTGTATGGGAGAGACGTCATGACGTCTCTCCCATAGCAGCGCCGCACAGACACTAGAGGTCAATCCTGACATCCTGGAGCCGGCTGCAGCGGACGCCCACACAGGCCACGGCGTCCGCTGCAGCCGGGGAGTGGGGTGCAGGTAGGCGGCGGTGCCTGCGGGGTGACTGCGGCCGCGCCCCCAGGCCGCAGCACCTCGGGCCAGGCACTGCTTGCCCGCACCTAGGACCGCTCCTGTACACACCCTTAGAATGCTCCATTTATTGCATAGAGGTCAAACAAAGGCTATGTCTGTATTGTACAGAGGTCACACTCAACTAATCAGAGAGCAGTTTATAAGATGTTTAGTGCATGTCAGAGAATGTCAGTGAATCACTGTTTTGTTGTAAACCTCCTAATGATAATGTGTGGACCTCCATTCTAAAAATAAGATTTTACTTACCGGTAAATCTATTTCTCGTAGTCCGTAGTGGATGCTGGGGACTCCGTAAGTACCATGGAGACATGGGCACTTTAAGAAAGAATTTAGGTTCTGGTGTGCACACGCTCCTCCCTCTATGCCCCTCCTCCAGACCTCAGTTAGAGAAACTGTGCCCAGAGGAGCTGACAGTACAAGGAAAGGATTTTGGTAATCCAGGGCAAGATTCATACCAGCCACACCAATCACACCGTATAACATGTGATAACAACCAGTTAACAGTATGACAAATAACAGAGCATCAGGTCAAACCCTGATGCAACCATAACTTAACCCTTATTGAAGCAATAACTATATACAAGTATTGCATAAGACGTCCGCACTTGGGACGGGCGCCCAGCATCCACTACGGACTGCGAGAAATAGATTTACCGGTAAGTAAAATCTTATTTTCTCAAACGTCCTAGTGGATGCTGGGGACTCAGTAAGGACCATGGGGATTATACCAAAGCTCCCAAACGGGCGGGAGAGTTCGGATGACTCTGCAGCACCGATTGAGCAAACAAGAGGTCCTCCTCAGCCAGGGTATCAAACTTGTAGAACTTTGCAAAAGTGTTTGAACCTGACCAAGTAGCCGCTCGGCAAAGTTGTAATGCCGAGACCCCTCGGGCAGCCGCCCAAGAAGAGCCCACTTTCCTAGTGGAATGGGCCTTAACTGATTTTGGCAGCGGCAATCCAGCCGCAGAATGAGCCTGCTGAATCGTGTTACAGATCCAGCGAGCAATAGTTTGCTTTGAAGCAGGAGCACCAAGCTTGTTGGATGCATACAGGATAAACAACGACTCTGTTTTCCTGACCCTAGCCGTTCTGGCTACATAAACCTTCAAAGCCCTGACCACATCAAGCAACTCGGAATCCTCCAAGTCACGAGTAGCCACAGGCACCACAATAGGTTGGTTCATATGAAAAGATGAAACCACTTTTCGGCAGAAATTGTGGACGGGTCCGCAATTCTGCTCTATCCATATGGAAAACCAGATAGGGGCTTTTATGTGACAAACCCGCCAACTCTGACACACGCCTAGCCGAAGCCAAGGCTAATAGCATGACCACCTTCCACGTGAGATATTTCAACTCCACTGTTTCAAGTGGTTCAAACCAGTGGGATTTCAGGAAACTTAACACCACGTTAAGGTCCCAAGGTGCCACTGGAGGCACAAAAGGAGGCTGAATATGCAGCACTCCCTTTACAGACGTCTGAACTTCTGGTAGAGAAGCCAACTCCTTTTGAAAGAAAATGGATAGGGCCGAAATCTGGACCTTAATGGAGCCCAATTTTAGGCCCAAATTCACTCCGGACT
>NW_026969227.1:0-49585 GCF_028390025.1 Pseudophryne corroboree
CCGAAAATGTATCACTAAGGTGACAGAAGTTGATTTCGGAGCATCATTTTTGAACAGGAGCTTCAACCGTTTTGTGGCATATGAGAAATTCCCTAAGCCCCGGACCTGTCGATTTTGGTCAAAAATGAAAATTTCAAAAGTGCCCCAATTTCTGCTTTAAACTTTAGGTACTATCCCAAAATGTATCACTAAGGTGACAGAAGTTGATTTCGGAGCATCATTTTTGAACAGGAGCTTCAATCATTTTGTGGCATATGAGAATTCCATAAGCCCCGGACCTGTCGATTTTGGTCAAAAATGAAAATTTCAAAAGTGCCCCAATTTCTGCTTTAAACTTTAGGTACTATCCCAAAATGTATCACTAAGGTGACAGAAGTTGATTTCTTAGCATCATTTTTGAACAGGAGCTTCAACCGTTTTGTGGCATATGAGAAATTCCCTAAGCCCCGGACTTGTCGATATTGGTCAAAAATGAAAATTTCAAAAGTGCCCCAATTTCTGCTTTAAACTTTAGGTACTATCCCAAAATGTATCACTAAGGTGACAGAAGTTGATTTTGGAGCATCATTTTTGAACAGGAGCTTCAATCGTTTTGTGGCATATGAGAATTCCATAAGCCCCGGACCTGTCGATTTTGGTCAAAAATGAAAATTTCAAAAGTGCCCCAATTTCTGCTTTAAACATTAGGTACTATCCCAAAATGTATCACTAAGGTGACAGAAGTTGATTTCGGAGCATCATTTTTGAACAGGAGCTTCAACCGTTTTGTGGCATATGAGAAATTCCCTAAGCCCCGGACTTGTCGATTTTTGTCAAAAATGAAAATTTCAAAAGTGCCCCAATTTCTGCTTTAAACTTTAGGTACTATCCCAAAATGTATCACTAAGGTGACAGAAGTTGATTTCGGAGCATCATTTTTGAACAGGAGCTTCAACCGTTTTGTGGCATATGAGAATTCCATAAGCCCCGGACCTGTCGATTTTGGTCAAAAATGAAAATTTCAAAAGTGCCCCAATTTCTGCTTTAAAATTTAGGTACTATCCCAAAATGTATCACTAAGGTGACAGAAGTTGATTTCGGAGCATCATTTTTGAACAGTTGCTTCAACCGTTTTGTGGCATATGAGAAATTCCCTAATCCCCGGACCTGTCGATTTTTGGTCAAAAATGAAAATTTCAAAAGTGCCCCAATTTCTGCTTTAAACTTTAGGTACTATCCCAAAATGTATCACTAAGGTGACAGAAGTTGATTTTGGAGCATCATTTTTGAACAGGAGCTTCAACCGTTTTGTGGCATATGAGAATTCCCTAAGCCCCGGACCTGTCGATTTTGGTCAAAAATGAAAATTTCAAAAGTGCCCCAATTTCTGCTTTAAACTTTAGGTACTATCCCAAAATGTATCACTAAGGTGACTGAAGTTGATTTCGGAGCATCATTTTTGAACAGGAGCTTCAATCGTTTTGTGGCATATGAGAATTCCATAAGCCCCGGACCTGTCGATTTTGGTCAAAAATGAAAATTTCAAAAGTGCCCCAATTTCTGCTTTAAACATTAGGTACTATCCCAAAATGTATCACTAAGGTGACAGAAGTTGATTTCGGAGCATCATTTTTGAACAGGAGCTTCAACCGTTATGTGGCATATGAGAATTCCATAAGCACCGGACCTGTCGATTTTGGTCAAAAATGAAAATTTCAAAAGTGCCCCAATTTCTGCTTTAAACTTTAGGTACTATCCCAAAATGTATCACTAAGGTGACAGAAGTTGATTTCGGAGCATCATTTTTGAACAGTTGCTTCAACCGTTTTGTGGCATATGAGAAATTCCCTAATCCCCGGACCTGTCGATTTTTGGTCAAAAATGAAAATTTCAAAAGTGCCCCAATTTCTGCTTTAAACTTTAGGTACTATCCCAAAATGTATCACTAAGGTGACAGAAGTTGATTTTGGAGCATCATTTTTGAACAGGAGCTTCAACCGTTTTGTGGCATATGAGAATTCCATAAGCCCCGGACCTGTCGATTTTGGTCAAAAATGAAAATTTCAAAAGTGCCCCAATTTCTGCTTTAAACTTTAGGTACTTTCCGAAAATGTATCACTAAGGTGACAGAAGTTGATTTCGGAGCATCATTTTTGAACAGGAGCTTCAACCGTTTTGTGGCATATGAGAAATTCCCTAAGCCCCGGACCTGTCGATTTTGGTCAAAAATGAAAATTTCAAAAGTGCCCCAATTTCTGCTTTAAACTTTAGGTACTATCCCAAAATGTATCACTAAGGTGACAGAAGTTTATTTCGGAGCATCATTTTTGAACAGGAGCTTCAACCGTTTTGTGGCATATGAGAAATTCCCTAAGCCCCGGACCTGTCGATTTTGGTCAAAAATTAAAATTTCAAAAGTGCCCCAATTTCTGCTTTAAACTTTAGGTACTATCCCAAAATGTATCACTAAGGTGACAGAAGTTGATTTCGGAGCATAATTTTTGAACAGGAGCTTCAACCGTTTTGTGGCATATGAGAATTCCCTAAGCCCCGGACCTGTCGATTTTGGTCAAAAATGAAAATTTCAAAAGTGCCCCAATTTCTGCTTTAAACTTTAGGTACTATCCCAAAATGTATCACTAAGGTGACAGAAGTTGATTTCGGAGCATCATTTTTGAACAGGAGCTTCAATCATTTTGTGGCATATGAGAAATCCATAAGCCCCGGACCTGTCGATTTTGGTCAAAAATGAAAATTTCAAAAGTGCCCCAATTTCTGCTTTAAACTTTAGGTACTATCCCAAAATGTATCACTAAGGTGACAGAAGTTGATTTCTTAGCATCATTTTTGAACAGGAGCTTCAACCGTTTTGTGGCATATGAGAAATTCCCTAAGCCCCGGACTTGTCGATATTGGTCAAAAATGAAAATTTCAAAAGTGCCCCAATTTCTGCTTTAAACTTTAGGTACTATCCCAAAATGTATCACTAAGGTGACAGAAGTTGATTTTGGAGCATCATTTTTGAACAGGAGCTTCAATCGTTTTGTGGCATATGAGAATTCCATAAGCCCCGGACCTGTCGATTTTGGTCAAAAATGAAAATTTCAAAAGTGCCCCAATTTCTGCTTTAAACATTAGGTACTATCCCAAAATGTATCACTAAGGTGACAGAAGTTGATTTCGGAGCATCATTTTTGAACAGGAGCTTCAACCGTTTTGTGGCATATGAGAAATTCCCTAAGCCCCGGACTTGTCGATTTTTGTCAAAAATGAAAATTTCAAAAGTGCCCCAATTTCTGCTTTAAACTTTAGGTACTATCCCAAAATGTATCACTAAGGTGACAGAAGTTGATTTCGGAGCATCATTTTTGAACAGGAGCTTCAACCGTTTTGTGGCATATGAGAATTCCATAAGCCCCGGACCTGTCGATTTTGGTCAAAAATGAAAATTTCAAAAGTGCCCCAATTTCTGCTTTAAAATTTAGGTACTATCCCAAAATGTATCACTAAGGTGACAGAAGTTGATTTCGGAGCATCATTTTTGAACAGTTGCTTCAACCGTTTTGTGGCATATGAGAAATTCCCTAATCCCCGGACCTGTCGATTTTTGGTCAAAAATGAAAATTTCAAAAGTGCCCCAATTTCTGCTTTAAACTTTAGGTACTATCCCAAAATGTATCACTAAGGTGACAGAAGTTGATTTTGGAGCATCATTTTTGAACAGGAGCTTCAACCGTTTTGTGGCATATGAGAATTCCCTAAGCCCCGGACCTGTCGATTTTGGTCAAAAATGAAAATTTCAAAAGTGCCCCAATTTCTGCTTTAAACTTTAGGTACTATCCCAAAATGTATCACTAAGGTGACAGAAGTTGATTTCGGAGCATCATTTTTGAACAGGAGCTTCAATCGTTTTGTGGCATATGAGAATTCCATAAGCCCCGGACCTGTCGATTTTGGTCAAAAATGAAAATTTCAAAAGTGCCCCAATTTCTGCTTTAAACATTAGGTACTATCCCAAAATGTATCACTAAGGTGACAGAAGTTGATTTCGGAGCATCATTTATGAACAGGAGCTTCAATCATTTTGTGGCATATGAGAAATCCATAAGCCCCGGACCTGTCGATTTTGGTCAAAAATGAAAATTTCAAAAGTGCCCCAATTTCTGCTTTAAACTTTAGGTACTATCCCAAAATGTATCACTAAGGTGACAGAAGTTGATTTCTTAGCATCATTTTTGAACAGGAGCTTCAACCGTTTTGTGGCATATGAGAAATTCCCTAAGCCCCGGACTTGTCGATATTGGTCAAAAATGAAAATTTCAAAAGTGCCCCAATTTCTGCTTTAAACTTTAGGTACTATCCCAAAATGTATCACTAAGGTGACAGAAGTTGATTTTGGAGCATCATTTTTGAACAGGAGCTTCAATCGTTTTGTGGCATATGAGAATTCCATAAGCCCCGGACCTGTCGATTTTGGTCAAAAATGAAAATTTCAAAAGTGCCCCAATTTCTGCTTTAAACATTAGGTACTATCCCAAAATGTATCACTAAGGTGACAGAAGTTGATTTCGGAGCATCATTTTTGAACAGGAGCTTCAACCGTTTTGTGGCATATGAGAAATTCCCTAAGCCCCGGACTTGTCGATTTTTGTCAAAAATGAAAATTTCAAAAGTGCCCCCAATTTCTGCTTTAAACTTTAGGTACTATCCCAAAATGTATCACTAAGGTGACAGAAGTTGATTTCGGAGCATCATTTTTGAACAGGAGCTTCAACCGTTTTGTGGCATATGAGAATTCCATAAGCCCCGGACCTGTCGATTTTGGTCAAAAATGAAAATTTCAAAAGTGCCCCAATTTCTGCTTTAAAATTTAGGTACTATCCCAAAATGTATCACTAAGGTGACAGAAGTTGATTTCGGAGCATCATTTTTGAACAGTTGCTTCAACCGTTTTGTGGCATATGAGAAATTCCCTAATCCCCGGACCTGTCGATTTTTGGTCAAAAATGAAAATTTCAAAAGTGCCCCAATTTCTGCTTTAAACTTTAGGTACTATCCCAAAATGTATCACTAAGGTGACAGAAGTTGATTTTGGAGCATCATTTTTGAACAGGAGCTTCAACCGTTTTGTGGCATATGAGAATTCCCTAAGCCCCGGACCTGTCGATTTTGGTCAAAAATGAAAATTTCAAAAGTGCCCCAATTTCTGCTTTAAACTTTAGGTACTATCCCAAAATGTATCACTAAGGTGACAGAAGTTGATTTCGGAGCATCATTTTTGAACAGGAGCTTCAATCGTTTTGTGGCATATGAGAATTCCATAAGCCCCGGACCTGTCGATTTTGGTCAAAAATGAAAATTTCAAAAGTGCCCCAATTTCTGCTTTAAACATTAGGTACTATCCCAAAATGTATCACTAAGGTGACAGAAGTTGATTTCGGAGCATCATTTTTGAACAGGAGCTTCAACCGTTATGTGGCATATGAGAATTCCATAAGCACCGGACCTGTCGATTTTGGTCAAAAATGAAAATTTCAAAAGTGCCCCAATTTCTGCTTTAAACTTTAGGTACTATCCCAAAATGTATCACTAAGGTGACAGAAGTTGATTTCGGAGCATCATTTTTGAACAGTTGCTTCAACCGTTTTGTGGCATATGAGAAATTCCCTAATCCCCGGACCTGTCGATTTTTGGTCAAAAATGAAAATTTCAAAAGTGCCCCAATTTCTGCTTTAAACTTTAGGTACTATCCCAAAATGTATCACTAAGGTGACAGAAGTTGATTTTGGAGCATCATTTTTGAACAGGAGCTTCAACCGTTTTGTGGCATATGAGAATTCCATAAGCCCCGGACCTGTCGATTTTGGTCAAAAATGAAAATTTCAAAAGTGCCCCAATTTCTGCTTTAAACTTTAGGTACTTTCCCAAAATGTATCACTAAGGTGACAGAAGTTGATTTCGGAGCATCATTTTTGAACAGGAGCTTCAACCGTTTTGTGGCATATGAGAAATTCCCTAAGCCCCGGACCTGTCGATTTTGGTCAAAAATGAAAATTTCAAAAGTGCCCCAATTTCTGCTTTAAACTTTAGGTACTATCCCAAAATGTATCACTAAGGTGACAGAAGTTTATTTCGGAGCATCATTTTTGAACAGGAGCTTCAACCGTTTTGTGGCATATGAGAAATTCCCTAAGCCCCGGACCTGTCGATTTTGGTCAAAAATTAAAATTTCAAAAGTGCCCCAATTTCTGCTTTAAACTTTAGGTACTATCCCAAAATGTATCACTAAGGTGACAGAAGTTGATTTTGGAGCATCATTTTTGAACAGGAGCTTCAATCATTTTGTGGCATATGAGAATTCCATAAGCCCCGGACCTGTCGATTTTGGTCAAAAATGAAAATTTCAAAAGTGCCCCAATTTCTGTTTTAAACTTTAGGTACTATCCCAAAATGTATCACTAAGGTGACAGAAGTTGATTTCGGAGCATCATTTTTGAACAGGAGCTTCAACCGTTTTGTGGCATATGAGAATTCCATAAGCCCCGGACCTGTCGATTTTGGTCAAAAATGAAAATTTCAAAAGTGCCCCAATTTCTGCTTTAAACTTTAGGTACTATCCCAAAATGTATCACTAAGGTGACAGAAGTTGATTTCGGAGCATCATTTTTGAACAGTTGCTTCAACCGTTTTGTGGCATATGAGAAATTCCCTAATCCCCGGACCTGTCGATTTTTGGTCAAAAATGAAAATTTCAAAAGTGCCCCAATTTCTGCTTTAAACTTTAGGTACTATCCCAAAATGTATCACTAAGGTGACAGAAGTTGATTTCGGAGCATCATTTTTGAACAGGAGCTTCAATCATTTTGTGGCATATGAGAATTCCATAAGCCCCGGACCTGTCGATTTTGGTCAAAAATGAAAATTTCAAAAGTGCCCCAATTTCTGTTTTAAACTTTAGGTACTATCCCAAAATGTATCACTAAGGTGACAGAAGTTGATTTCGGAGCATCATTTTTGAACAGGAGCTTCAACCGTTTTGTGGCATATGAGAATTCCATAAGCCCCGGACCTGTCGATTTTGGTCAAAAATGAAAATTTCAAAAGTGCCCCAATTTCTGCTTTAAACTTTAGGTACTATCCCAAAATGTATCACTATGGTGACAGAAGTTGATTTCTTAGCATCATTTTTGAACAGGAGCTTCAACCGTTTTGTGGCATATGAGAAATTCCCTAAGCCCCGGACTTGTCGATTTTGGTCAAAAATGAAAATTTCAAAAGTGCCCCAATTTCTGCTTTAAACTTTAGGTACTATCCCAAAATGTATCACTAAGGTGACAGAAGTTGATTTTGGAGCATCATTTTTGAACAGGAGCTTCAACCGTTTTGTGGCATATGAGAATTCCCTAAGCCCCGGACCTGTCGATTTTGGTCAAAAATGAAAATTTCAAAAGTGCCCCAATTTCTGCTTTAAACTTTAGGTACTATCCCAAAATGTATCACTAAGGTGACAGAAGTTGATTTTGGAGCATCATTTTTGAACAGGAGCTTCAACCGTTTTGTGGCATATGAGAATTCCCTAAGCCCCGGACCTGTCGATTTTGGTCAAAAATGAAAATTTCAAAAGTGCCCCAATTTCTGCTTTAAACTTTAGGTACTATCCCAAAATGTATCACTAAGGTGACAGAAGTTGATTTCGGAGCATCATTTTTGAACAGGAGCTTCAATCGTTTTGTGGCATATGAGAATTCCATAAGCCCCGGACCTGTCGATTTTGGTCAAAAATGAAAATTTCAAAAGTGCCCCAATTTCTGCTTTAAACATTAGGTACTATCCCAAAATGTATCACTAAGGTGACAGAAGTTGATTTCGGAGCATCATTTTTGAACAGGAGCTTCAACCGTTTTGTGGCATATGAGAAATTCCCTAAGCCCCGGACTTGTCGATTTTGGTCAAAAATGAAAATTTCAAAAGTGCCCCAATTTCTGCTTTAAACTTTAGGTACTATCCCAAAATGTATCACTAAGGTGACAGAAGTTGATTTTGGAGCATCATTTTTGAACAGGAGCTTCAACCGTTTTGTGGCATATGAGAATTCCCTAAGCCCCGGACCTGTCGATTTTGGTCAAAAATGAAAATTTCAAAAGTGCCCCAATTTCTGCTTTAAACTTTAGGTACTATCCCAAAATGTATCACTAAGGTGACAGAAGTTGATTTCGGAGCATCATTTTTGAACAGGAGCTTCAATCGTTTTGTGGCATATGAGAATTCCATAAGCCCCGGACCTGTCGATTTTGGTCAAAAATGAAAATTTCAAAAGTGCCCCAATTTCTGCTTTAAACTTTAGGTACTATCCCAAAATGTATCACTAAGGTGACAGAAGTTGATTTCGGAGCATCATTTTTGAACAGGAGCTTCAATCGTTTTGTGGCATATGAGAATTCCATAAGCCCCGGACCTGTCGATTTTGGTCAAAAATGAAAATTTCTAAAGTGCCCCAATTTCTGCTTTAAACATTAGGTACTATCCCAAAATGTATCACTAAGGTGACAGAAGTTGATTTCGGAGCATCATTTTTGAACAGGAGCTTCAACCGTTTTGTGGCATATGAGAAATTCCCTAAGCCCCGGACTTGTCGATTTTTGTCAAAAATGAAAATTTCAAAAGTGCCCCAATTTCTGCTTTAAACTTTAGGTACTATCCCAAAATGTATCACTAAGGTGACAGAAGTTGATTTTGGAGCATCATTTTTGAACAGGAGCTTCAACCGTTTTGTGGCATATGAGAATTCCCTAAGCCACGGACCTGTCGATTTTGGTCAAAAATGAAAATTTCAAAAGTGCCCCAATTTCTGCTTTAAACTTTAGGTACTATCCCAAAATGTATCACTAAGGTGACAGAAGTTGATTTCGGAGCATCATTTTTGAACAGGAGCTACAACCGTTTTGTGGCATATGAGAATTCCATAAGCCCCGGACCTGTCGATTTTGGTCAAAAATGAAAATTTCAAAAGTGCCCCAATTTCTGCTTTAAACTTTAGGTACTATCCCAAAATGTATCACTAAGGTGACAGAAGTTGATTTCGGAGCATCATTTTTGAACAGTTGCTTCAACCGTTTTGTGGCATATGAGAAATTCCCTAATCCCCGGACCTGTCGATTTTTGGTCAAAAATGAAAATTTCAAAAGTGCCCCAATTTCTGCTTTAAACTTTAGGTACTATCCCAAAATGTATCACTAAGGTGACAGAAGTTAATTTCGGAGCATCATTTTTGAACAGGAGCTTCAATCGTTTTGTGGCATATGAGAATTCCATAAGCCCCGGACCTGTCGATTTTGGTCAAAAATGAAAATTTCAAAAGTGCCCCAATTTCTGCTTTAAACTTTAGGTACTATCCCAAAATGTATCACTAAGGTGACAGAAGTTGATTTCGGAGCATCATTTTTGAACAGGAGCTTCAACCGTTTTGTGGCATATGAGAATTCCATAAGCCCCGGACCTGTCGATTTTGGTCAAAAATGAAAATTTCAAAAGTGCCCCAATTTCTGCTTTAAACTTTAGGTACTATCCCAAAATGTATCACTAAGGTGACAGAAGTTGATTTCTTAGCATCATTTTTGAACAGGAGCTTCAACCGTTTTGTGGCATATGAGAAATTCCCTAAGCCCCGGACTTGTCGATTTTGGTCAAAAATGAAAATTTCAAAAGTGCCCCAATTTCTGCTTTAAACTTTAGGTACTATCCCAAAATGTATCACTAAGGTGACAGAAGTTGATTTTGGAGCATCATTTTTGAACAGGAGCTTCAACCGTTTTGTGGCATATGAGAATTCCCTAAGCCCCGGACCTGTCGATTTTGGTCAAAAATGAAAATTTCAAAAGTGCCCCAATTTCTGCTTTAAACTTTAGGTACTATCCCAAAATGTATCACTAAGGTGACAGAAGTTGATTTCGGAGCATCATTTTTGAACAGGAGCTTCAATCGTTTTGTGGCATATGAGAATTCCATAAGCCCCGGACCTGTCGATTTTGGTCAAAAATGAAAATTTCAAAAGTGCCCCAATTTCTGCTTTAAACATTAGGTACTATCCCAAAATGTATCACTAAGGTGACAGAAGTTGATTTCGGAGCATCATTTTTGAACAGTTGCTTCAACCGTTTTGTGGCATATGAGAAATTCCCTAATCCCCGGACCTGTCGATTTTTGGTCAAAAATGAAAATTTCAAAAGTGCCCCAATTTCTGCTTTAAACTTTAGGTACTATCCCAAAATGTATCACTAAGGTGACAGAAGTTGATTTTGGAGCATCATTTTTGAACAGGAGCTTCAACCGTTTTGTGGCATATGAGAATTCCCTAAGCCCCGGACCTGTCGATTTTGGTCAAAAAAGAAAATTTCAAAAGTGCCCCAATTTCTGCTTTAAACTTTAGGTACTATCCCAAAATGTATCACTAAGGTGACAGAAGTTGATTTCGGAGCATCATTTTTGAACAGGAGCTTCAATCGTTTTGTGGCATATGAGAATTCCATATGCCCCGGACCTGTCGATTTTGGTCAAAAATGAAAATTTCAAAAGTGCCCCAATTTCTGCTTTAAACATTAGGTACTATCCCAAAATGTATCACTAAGGTGACAGAAGTTGATTTCGGAGCATCATTTTTGAACAGGAGCTTCAACCGTTATGTGGCATATGAGAATTCCATAAGCACCGGACCTGTCGATTTTGGTCAAAAATGAAAATTTCAAAAGTGCCCCAATTTCTGCTTTAAACTTTAGGTACTATCCCAAAATGTATCACTAAGGTGACAGAAGTTGATTTCGGAGCATCATTTTTGAACAGTTGCTTCAACCGTTTTGTGGCATATGAGAAATTCCCTAATCCCCGGACCTGTCGATTTTTGGTCAAAAATGAAAATTTCAAAAGTGCCCCAATTTCTGCTTTAAACTTTAGGTACTATCCCAAAATGTATCACTAAGGTGACAGAAGTTGATTTTGGAGCATCATTTTTGAACAGGAGCTTCAACCGTTTTGTGGCATATGAGAATTCCATAAGCCCCGGACCTGTCGATTTTGGTCAAAAATGAAAATTTCAAAAGTGCCCCAATTTCTGCTTTAAACTTTAGGTACTTTCCCAAAATGTATCACTAAGGTGACAGAAGTTGATTTCGGAGCATCATTTTTGAACAGGAGCTTCAACCGTTTTGTGGCATATGAGAAATTCCCTAAGCCCCGGACCTGTCGATTTTGGTCAAAAATGAAAATTTCAAAAGTGCCCCAATTTCTGCTTTAAACTTTAGGTACTATCCCAAAATGTATCACTAAGGTGACAGAAGTTTATTTCGGAGCATCATTTTTGAACAGGAGCTTCAACCGTTTTGTGGCATATGAGAAATTCCCTAAGCCCCGGACCTGTCGATTTTGGTCAAAAATTAAAATTTCAAAAGTGCCCCAATTTCTGCTTTAAACTTTAGGTACTATCCCAAAATGTATCACTAAGGTGACAGAAGTTGATTTCGGAGCATAATTTTTGAACAGGAGCTTCAACCGTTTTGTGGCATATGAGAATTCCCTAAGCCCCGGACCTGTCGATTTTGGTCAAAAATGAAAATTTCAAAAGTGCCCCAATTTCTGCTTTAAACTTTAGGTACTATCCCAAAATGTATTACTAAGGTGACAGAAGTTGATTTCGGATCATCATTTTTGAACAGGAGCTTCAATCATTTTGTGGCATATGAGAATTCCATAAGCCCCGGACCTGTCGATTTTGGTCAAAAATGAAAATTTCAAAAGTGCCCCAATTTCTGCTTTAAACTTTAGGTACTATCCCAAAATGTATCACTAAGGTGACAGAAGTTGATTTCTTAGCATCATTTTTGAACAGGAGCTTCAACCGTTTTGTGGCATATGAGAAATTCCCTAAGCCCCGGACTTGTCGATATTGGTCAAAAATGAAAATTTCAAAAGTGCCCCAATTTCTGCTTTAAACTTTAGGTACTATCCCAAAATGTATCACTAAGGTGACAGAAGTTGATTTTGGAGCATCATTTTTGAACAGGAGCTTCAATCGTTTTGTGGCATATGAGAATTCCATAAGCCCCGGACCTGTCGATTTTGGTCAAAAATGAAAATTTCAAAAGTGCCCCAATTTCTGCTTTAAACATTAGGTACTATCCCAAAATGTATCACTAAGGTGACAGAAGTTGATTTCGGAGCATCATTTTTGAACAGGAGCTTCAACCGTTTTGTGGCATATGAGAAATTCCCTAAGCCCCGGACTTGTCGATTTTTGTCAAAAATGAAAATTTCAAAAGTGCCCCAATTTCTGCTTTAAACTTTAGGTACTATCCCAAAATGTATCACTAAGGTGACAGAAGTTGATTTCGGAGCATCATTTTTGAACAGGAGCTTCAACCGTTTTGTGGCATATGAGAATTCCATAAGCCCCGGACCTGTCGATTTTGGTCAAAAATGAAAATTTCAAAAGTGCCCCAATTTCTGCTTTAAAATTTAGGTACTATCCCAAAATGTATCACTAAGGTGACAGAAGTTGATTTCGGAGCATCATTTTTGAACAGTTGCTTCAACCGTTTTGTGGCATATGAGAAATTCCCTAATCCCCGGACCTGTCGATTTTTGGTCAAAAATGAAAATTTCAAAAGTGCCCCAATTTCTGCTTTAAACTTTAGGTACTATCCCAAAATGTATCACTAAGGTGACAGAAGTTGATTTTGGAGCATCATTTTTGAACAGGAGCTTCAACCGTTTTGTGGCATATGAGAATTCCCTAAGCCCCGGACCTGTCGATTTTGGTCAAAAATGAAAATTTCAAAAGTGCCCCAATTTCTGCTTTAAACTTTAGGTACTATCCCAAAATGTATCACTAAGGTGACAGAAGTTGATTTCGGAGCATCATTTTTGAACAGGAGCTTCAACCGTTTTGTGGCATATGAGAATTCCATAAGCCCCGGACCTGTCGATTTTGGTCAAAAATGAAAATTTCAAAAGTGCCCCAATTTCTGCTTTAAACTTTAGGTACTATCCCAAAATGTATCACTAAGGTGACAGAAGTTGATTTCGGAGCATCATTTTTGAACAGTTGCTTCAACCGTTTTGTGGCATATGAGAAATTCCCTAATCCCCGGACCTGTCGATTTTTGGTCAAAAATGAAAATTTCAAAAGTGCCCCAATTTCTGCTTATAACTTTAGGTACTATCCCAAAATGTATCACTAAGGTGACAGAAGTTGATTTCGGAGCATCATTTTTGAACAGGAGCTTCAATCGTTTTGTGGCATATGAGAATTCCATAAGCCCCGGACCTGTCGATTTTGGTCAAAAATGAAAATTTCAAAAGTGCCCCAATTTCTGCTTTAAACTTTAGGTACTATCCCAAAATGTATCACTAAGGTGACAGAAGTTGATTTCGGAGCATCATTTTTGAACAGGAGCTTCAATCGTTTTGTGGCATATGAGAATTCCATAAGCCCCGGACCTGTCGATTTTGGTCAAAAATGAAAATTTCAAAAGTGCCCCAATTTCTGCTTTAAACTTTAGGTACTATCCCAAAATGTATCACTAAGGTGACAGAAGTTGATTTCGGAGCATCATTTTTGAACAGTTGCTTCAACCGTTTTGTGGCATATGAGAAATTCCCTAATCTCCGGACCTGTCGATTTTTGGTCAAAAATGAAAATTTCAAAAGTGCCCCAATTTCTGCTTTAAACTTTAGGTACTATCCCAAAATGTATCACTAAGGTGACAGAAGTTGATTTCGGAGCATCATTTTTGAACAGGAGCTTCAATCGTTTTGTGGCATATGAGAATTCCATAAGCCCCGGACCTGTCGATTTTGGTCAAAAATGAAAATTTCAAAAGTGCCCCAATTTCTGCTTTAAACTTTAGGTACTATCCCAAAATGTATCACTAAGGTGACAGAAGTTGATTTCGGAGCATCATTTTTGAACAGGAGCTTCAATCGTTTTGTGGCATATGAGAATTCCATAAGCCCCGGACCTGTCGATTTTGGTCAAAAATGAAAATTTCAAAAGTGCCCCAATTTCTGCTTTAAACATTAGGTACTTTCCCAAAATGTATCACTAAGGTGACAGAAGTTGATTTCGGAGCATCATTTATGAACAGGAGCTTCAACCGTTATGTGGCATATGAGAATTCCATAAGCCCCGGACCTGTCGATTTTGGTCAAAAATGAAAATTTCAAAAGTGCCCCAATTTCTGCTTTAAACATTAGGTACTATCCCAAAATGTATCACTAAGGTGACAGAAGTTGATTTCGGAGCATCATTTTTGAACAGGAGCTTCAACCGTTTTGTGGCATATGAGAAATTCCCTAAGCCCCGGACTTGTCGATTTTTGTCAAAAATGAAAATTTCAAAAGTGCCCCAATTTCTGCTTTAAACTTTAGGTACTATCCCAAAATGTATCACTAAGGTGACAGAAGTTGATTTCGGAGCATCATTTTTGAACAGTTGCTTCAACCGTTTTGTGGCATATGAGAAATTCCCTAAGCCCCGGACTTGTCGATTTTTGTCAAAAAAGAAAATTTCAAAAGTGCCCCAATTTCTGCTTTAAACTTTAGGTACTATCCCAAAATGTATCACTAAGGTGACAGAAGTTGATTTCGGAGCATCATTTTTGAACAGGAGCTTCAACCGTTTTGTGGCATATGAGAATTCCATAAGCCCCGGACCTGTCGATTTTGGTCAAAAATGAAAATTTCAAAAGTGCCCCAATTTCTGCTTTAAAATTTAGGTACTATCCCAAAATGTATCACTAAGGTGACAGAAGTTGATTTCGGAGCATCATTTTTGAACAGTTGCTTCAACCGTTTTGTGGCATATGAGAAATTCCCTAATCCCCGGACCTGTCGATTTTTGGTCAAAAATGAAAATTTCAAAAGTGCCCCAATTTCTGCTTTAAACTTTAGGTACTATCCCAAAATGTATCACTAAGGTGACAGAAGTTGATTTTGGAGCATCATTTTTGAACAGGAGCTTCAACCGTTTTGTGGCATATGAGAATTCCCTAAGCCCCGGACCTGTTGATTTTGGTCAAAAATGAAAATTTCAAAAGTGCCCCAATTTCTGCTTTAAACTTTAGGTACTATCCCAAAATGTATCACTAAGGTGACAGAAGTTGATTTCGGAGCATCATTTTTGAACAGGAGCTTCAATCGTTTTGTGGCATATGAGAATTCCATAAGCCCCGGACCTGTCGATTTTGGTCAAAAATGAAAATTTCAAAAGTGCCCCAATTTCTGCTTTAAACTTTAGGTACTATCCCAAAATGTATCACTAAGGTGACAGAAGTTGATTTCGGAGCATCATTTTTGAACAGGAGCTTCAATCGTTTTGTGGCATATGAGAATTCCATAAGCCCCGGACCTGTCGATTTTGGTCAAAAATGAAAATTTCAAAAGTGCCCCAATTTCTGCTTTAAACATTAGGTACTATCCCAAAATGTATCACTAAGGTGACAGAAGTTGATTTCGGAGCATCATTTTTGAACAGGAGCTTCAACCGTTTTGTGGCATATGAGAAATTCCCTAAGCCCCGGACTTGTCGATTTTTGTCAAAAATGAAAATTTCAAAAGTGCCCCAATTTCTGCTTTAAACTTTAGGTACTATCCCAAAATGTATCACTAAGGTGACAGAAGTTGATTTCGGAGCATCATTTTTGAACAGGAGCTTCAATCGTTTTGTGGCATAAGAGAATTCCATAAGCCCCGGACCTGTCGATTTTGGTCAAAAATGAAAATTTCAAAAGTGCCCCAATTTCTGCTTTAAACTTTAGGTACTATCCCAAAATGTATCACTAAGGTGACAGAAGTTGATTTCGGAGCATCATTTTTGAACAGGAGCTTCAACCGTTTTGTGGCATATGAGAATTCCATAAGCCCCGGACCTGTCGATTTTGGTCAAAAATGAAAATTTCAAAAGTGCCCCAATTTCTGCTTTAAACTTTAGGTACTATCCCAAAATGTGTCACTAAGGTGACAGAAGTTGATTTCGGAGCATCATTTTTGAACAGTTGCTTCAACCGTGTTGTGGCATATGAGAAATTCCCTAATCCCCGGACCTGTCGATTTTTGGTCAAAAATGAAAATTTCAAAAGTGCCCCAATTTCTGCTTTAAACTTTAGGTACTATCCCAAAATGTATCACTAAGGTGACAGAAGTTGATTTCGGAGCATCATTTTTGAACAGGAGCTTCAATCGTTTTGTGGCATATGAGAATTCCATAAGCCCCGGACCTGTCGATTTTGGTCAAAAATGAAAATTTCAAAAGTGCCCCAATTTCTGCTTTAAACTTTAGGTACTATCCCAAAATGTATCACTAAGGTGACAGAAGTTGATTTCGGAGCATTATTTTTGAACAGGAGCTTCAACCGTTATGTGGCATATGAGAATTCCATAAGCACCGGACCTGTCGATTTTGGTCAAAAATGAAAATTTCAAAAGTGCCCCAATTTCTGCTTTAAACTTTAGGTACTATCCCAAAATGTATCACTAAGGTGACAGAAGTTGATTTCGGAGCATCATTTTTGAACAGTTGCTTCAACCGTTTTGTGGCATATGAGAAATTCCCTAATCCCCGGACCTGTCGATTTTTGGTCAAAAATGAAAATTTCAAAAGTGCCCCAATTTCTGCTTTAAACTTTAGGTACTATCCCAAAATGTATCACTAAGGTGACAGAAGTTGATTTTGGAGCATCATTTTTGAACAGGAGCTTCAACCGTTTTGTGGCATATGAGAATTCCATAAGCCCCGGACCTGTCGATTTTGGTCAAAAATGAAAATTTCAAAAGTGCCCCAATTTCTGCTTTAAACTTTAGGTACTTTCCCAAAATGTATCACTAAGGTGACAGAAGTTGATTTCAGAGCATCATTTTTGAACAGGAGCTTCAACCGTTTTGTGGCAAATGAGAAATTCCCTAAGCCCCGGACCTGTCGATTTTGGTCAAAAATGAAAATTTCAAAAGTGCCCCAATTTCTGCTTTAAACTTTAGGTACTATCCCAAAATGTATCACTAAGGTGACAGAAGTTGATTTCGGAGCATCATTTTTGAACAGGAGCTTCAACCGTTTTGTGGCATATGAGAAATTCCCTAAGCCCCGGACCTGTCGATTTTGGTCAAAAATTAAAATTTCAAAAGTGCCCCAATTTCTGCTTTAAACTTTAGGTACTATCCCAAAATGTATCACTAAGGTGACAGAAGTTGATTTCGGAGCATCATTTTTGAACAGTTGCTTCAACCGTTTTGTGGCATATGAGAAATTCCCTAATCCCCGGACCTGTCGATTTTTGGTCAAAAATGAAAATTTCAAAAGTGCCCCAATTTCTGCTTTAAACGTTAGGTACTATCCCAAAATGTATCACTAAGGTGACAGAAGTTGATTTCGGAGCATCATTTTTGAACAGGAGCTTCAATCATTTTGTGGCATATGAGAATTTCATAAGCCCCGGACCTGTCGATTTTGGTCAAAAATGAAAATTTCAAAAGTGCCCCAATTTCTGCTTTAAACTTTAGGTACTATCCCAAAATGTATCACTAAGGTGACAGAAGTTGATTTCGGAGCATCATTTTTGAACAGGAGCTTCAACCGTTTTGTGGCATATGAGAATTCCATAAGCCCCGGACCTGTCGATTTTGGTCAAAAATGAAAATTTCAAAAGTGCCCCAATTTCTGCTTTAAACTTTAGGTACTATCCCAAAATGTATCACTAAGGTGACAGAAGTTGATTTCTTAGCATCATTTTTGAACAGGAGCTTCAACCGTTTTGTGGCATATGAGAAATTCCCTAAGCCCCGGACTTGTCGATATTGGTCAAAAATGAAAATTTCAAAAGTGCCCCAATTTCTGCTTTAAACTTTAGGTACTATCCCAAAATGTATCACTAAGGTGACAGAAGTTGATTTTGGAGCATCATTTTTGAACAGGAGCTTCAACCGTTTTGTGGCATATGAGAATTCCCTAAGCCCCGGACCTGTCGATTTTGGTCAAAAATGAAAATTTCAAAAGTGCCCCAATTTTTGCTTTAAACTTTAGGTACTATCCCAAAATGTATCACTAAGGTGACAGAAGTTGATTTCGGAGCATCATTTTTGAACAGGAGCTTCAATCGTTTTGTGGCATATGAGAATTCCATAAGCCCCGGACCTGTCGATTTTGGTCAAAAATGAAAATTTCAAAAGTGCCCCAATTTCTGCTTTAAACATTAGGTACTATCCCAAAATGTATCACTAAGGTGACAGAAGTTGATTTCGGAGCATCATTTTTGAACAGGAGCTTCAACCGTTTTGTGGCATATGAGAAATTCCCTGAGCCCCGGACTTGTCGATTTTTGTCAAAAATGAAAATTTCAAAAGTGCCCCAATTTCTGCTTTAAACTTTAGGTACTATCCCAAAATGTATCACTAAGGTGACAGAAGTTGATTTCGGAGCATCATTTTTGAACAGGAGCTTCAACCGTTTTGTGGCATATGAGAATTCCATAAGCCCCGGACCTGTCGATTTTGGTCAAAAATGAAAATTTCAAAAGTGCCCCAATTTCTGCTTTAAAATTTAGGTACTATCCCAAAATGTATCACTAAGGTGACAGAAGTTGATTTCGGAGCATCATTTTTGAACAGTTGCTTCAACCGTTTTGTGGCATATGAGAAATTCCCTAATCCCCGGACCTGTCGATTTTTGGTCAAAAATGAAAATTTCAAAAGTGCCCCAATTTCTGCTTTAAACTTTAGGTACTATCCCAAAATGTATCACTAAGGTGACAGAAGTTGATTTCGGAGCATCATTTTTGAACAGGAGCTTCAACCGTTTTGTGGCATATGAGAATTCCATAAGCCCCGGACCTGTCGATTTTGGTCAAAAATGAAAATTTCAAAAGTGCCCCAATTTCTGCTTTAAACTTTAGGTACTATCCCAAAATGTATCACTAAGGTGACAGAAGTTGATTTCGGAGCATCATTTTTGAACAGGAGCTTCAATCGTTTTGTGGCATATGAGAATTCCATAAGCCCCGGACCTGTCGATTTTGGTCAAAAATGAAAATTTCAAAAGTGCCCCAATTTCTGCTTTAAACTTTAGGTACTATCCCAAAATGTATCACTAAGGTGACAGAAGTTGATTTCGGAGCATCATTTTTGAACAGGAGCTTCAATCGTTTTGTGGCATATGAGAATTCCATAAGCCCCGGACCTGTCGATTTTGGTCAAAAATGAAAATTTCAAAAGTGCCCCAATTTCTGCTTTAAACATTAGGTACTATCCCAAAATGTATCACTAAGGTGACAGAAGTTGATTTCGGAGCATCATTTTTGAACAGGAGCTTCAACCGTTTTGTGGCATATGAGAAATTCCCTAAGCCCCGGACTTGTCGATTTTTGTCAAAAATGAAAATTTCAAAAGTGCCCCAATTTCTGCTTTAAACTTTAGGTACTATCCCAAAATGTATCACTAAGGTGACAGAAGTTGATTTCGGAGCATCATTTTTGAACAGGAGCTTCAATCGTTTTGTGGCATAAGAGAATTCCATAAGCCCCGGACCTGTCGATTTTGGTCAAAAATGAAAATTTCAAAAGTGCCCCAATTTCTGCTTTAAACTTTAGGTACTATCCCAAAATGTATCACTAAGGTGACAGAAGTTGATTTCGGAGCATCATTTTTGAACAGGAGCTTCAATCGTTTTGTGGCATATGAGAATTCCATAAGCCCCGGACCTGTCGATTTTGGTCAAAAATGAAAATTTCAAAAGTGCCCCAATTTCTGCTTTAAACATTAGGTACTATCCCAAAATGTATCACTAAGGTGACAGAAGTTGATTTCGGAGCATCATTTTTGAACAGGAGCTTCAACCGTTTTGTGGCATATGAGAAATTCCCTAAGCCCCGGACTTGTCGATTTTTGTCAAAAATGAAAATTTCAAAAGTGCCCCAATTTCTGCTTTAAACTTTAGGTACTATCCCAAAATGTATCACTAAGGTGACAGAAGTTGATTTCGGAGCATCATTTTTGAACAGGAGCTTCAATCGTTTTGTGGCATAAGAGAATTCCATAAGCCCCGGACCTGTCGATTTTGGTCAAAAATGAAAATTTCAAAAGTGCCCCAATTTCTGCTTTAAACTTTAGGTACTATCCCAAAATGTATCACTAAGGTGACAGAAGTTGATTTCGGAGCATCATTTTTGAACAGGAGCTTCAACCGTTTTGTGGCATATGAGAATTCCATAAGCCCCGGACCTGTCGATTTTGGTCAAAAATGAAAATTTCAAAAGTGCCCCAATTTCTGCTTTAAACTTTAGGTACTATCCCAAAATGTGTCACTAAGGTGACAGAAGTTGATTTCGGAGCATCATTTTTGAACAGTTGCTTCAACCGTGTTGTGGCATATGAGAAATTCCCTAATCCCCGGACCTGTCGATTTTTGGTCAAAAATGAAAATTTCAAAAGTGCCCCAATTTCTGCTTTAAACTTTAGGTACTATCCCAAAATGTATCACTAAGGTGACAGAAGTTGATTTCGGAGCATCATTTTTGAACAGGAGCTTCAATCGTTTTGTGGCATATGAGAATTCCATAAGCCCCGGACCTGTCGATTTTGGTCAAAAATGAAAATTTCAAAAGTGCCCCAATTTCTGCTTTAAACTTTAGGTACTATCCCAAAATGTATCACTAAGGTGACAGAAGTTGATTTCGGAGCATTATTTTTGAACAGGAGCTTCAACCGTTATGTGGCATATGAGAATTCCATAAGCACCGGACCTGTCGATTTTGGTCAAAAATGAAAATTTCAAAAGTGCCCCAATTTCTGCTTTAAACTTTAGGTACTATCCCAAAATGTATCACTAAGGTGACAGAAGTTGATTTCGGAGCATCATTTTTGAACAGTTGCTTCAACCGTTTTGTGGCATATGAGAAATTCCCTAATCCCCGGACCTGTCGATTTTTGGTCAAAAATGAAAATTTCAAAAGTGCCCCAATTTCTGCTTTAAACTTTAGGTACTATCCCAAAATGTATCACTAAGGTGACAGAAGTTGATTTTGGAGCATCATTTTTGAACAGGAGCTTCAACCGTTTTGTGGCATATGAGAATTCCCTAAGCCCCGGACCTGTCGATTTTGGTCAAAAATGAAAATTTCAAAAGTGCCCCAATTTCTGCTTTAAACTTTAGGTACTATCCCAAAATGTATCACTAAGGTGACAGAAGTTGATTTCGGAGCATCATTTTTGAACAGGAGCTTCAATCGTTTTGTGGCATATGAGAATTCCATAAGCCCCGGACCTGTCGATTTTGGTCAAAAATGAAAATTTCAAAAGTGCCCCAATTTCTGCTTTAAACATTAGGTACTATCCCAAAATGTATCACTAAGGTGACAGAAGTTGATTTCGGAGCATCATTTTTGAACAGGAGCTTCAACCGTTTTGTGGCATATGAGAAATTCCCTAAGCCCCGGACTTGTCGATTTTTGTCAAAAATGAAAATTTCAAAAGTGCCCCAATTTCTGCTTTAAACTTTAGGTACTATCCCAAATTGTATCACTAAGGTGACAGAAGTTGATTTCGGAGCATCATTTTTGAACAGGAGCTTCAACCGTTTTGTGGCATATGAGAATTCCATAAGCCCCGGACCTGTCGATTTTGGTCAAAAATGAAAATTTAAAAAGTGCCCCAATTTCTGCTTTAAACTTTAGGTACTATCCCAAAATGTATCACTAAGGTGACAGAAGTTGATTTCGGAGCATCATTTTTGAACAGTTGCTTCAACCGTTTTGTGGCATATGAGAAATTCCCTAATCCCCGGACCTGTCGATTTTTGGTCAAAAATGAAAATTTCAAAAGTGCCCCAATTTCTGCTTTAAACTTTAGGTACTATCCCAAAATGTATCACTAAGGTGACAGAAGTTGATTTTGGAGCATCATTATTGAACAGGAGCTTCAACCGTTTTGTGGCATATGAGAATTCCATAAGCCCCGGACCTGTCGATTTTGGTCAAAAATGAAAATTTCAAAAGTGCCCCAATTTCTGCTTTAAACTTTAGGTACTATCCCAAAATGTATCACTAAGGTGACAGAAGTTGATTTCGGAGCATCATTTTTGAACAGGAGCTTCAACCGTTTTGTGGCATATGAGAAATTCCCTAAGCCCCGGACCTGTCGATTTTGGTCAAAAATGAAAATTTCAAAAGTGCCCCAATTTCTGCTTTAAACTTTAGGTACTATCCCAAAATGTATCACTAAGGTGACAGAAGTTGATTTCGGAGCATCATTTTTGAACAGGAGCTTCAATCGTTTTGTGGCATATGAGAATTCCATAAGCCCCGGACCTGTCGATTTTGGTCAAAAATGAAAATTTCAAAAGTGCCCCAATTTCTGCTTTAAACTTTAGGTACTATCCCAAAATGTATCACTAAGGTGACAGAAGTTTATTTCGGAGCATCATTTTTGAACAGGAGCTTCAACCGTTTTGTGGCATATGAGAATTCCCTAAGCCCCGGACCTGTCGATTTTGGTCAAAAATGAAAATTTCAAAAGTGCCCCAATTTCTGCTTTAAACTTTAGGTACTATCCCAAAATGTATCACTAAGGTGACAGAAGTTGATTTCGGAGCATCATTTTTGAACAGGAGCTTCAACCGTTTTGTGGCATATGAGAATTCCATAAGCCCCGGACCTGTCGATTTTGGTCAAAAATGAAAATTTCAAAAGTGCCCCAATTTCTGCTTTAAACTTTAGGTACTATCCCAAAATGTATCACTAAGGTGACAGAAGTTGATTTCGGAGCATCATTTTTGAACAGGAGCTTCAACCGTTTTGTGGCATATGAGAATTCCCTAAGCCCCGGACCTGTCGATTTTGGTCAAAAATGAAAATTTCAAAAGTGCCCCAATTTCTGCTTTAAACTTTAGGTACTATCCCAAAATGTATCACTAAGGTGACAGAAGTTGATTTCGGAGCATCATTTTTGAACAGTTGCTTCAACCGTTTTGTGGCATATGAGAAATTCCCTAATCCCCGGACCTGTCGATTTTAGGTCAAAAATGAAAATTTCAAAAGTGCCCCAATTTCTGCTTTAAACTTTAGGTACTATCCCAAAATGTATCACTAAGGTGACAGAAGTTGATTTTGGAGCATCATTTTTGAACAGGAGCTTCAACCGTTTAGTGGCATATGAGAATTCCATAAGCCCCGGACCTGTCGATTTTGGTCAAAAATGAAAATTTCAAAAGTGCCCCAATTTCTGCTTTAAACTTTAGGTACTATCCCAAAATGTATCACTAAGGTGACAGAAGTTGATTTCGGAGCATCATTTTTGAACAGGAGCTTCAATCGTTTTGTGGCATATGAGATTTCCATAAGCCCCGGACCTGTCGATTTTGGTCAAAAATGAAAATTTCAAAAGTGCCCCAATTTCTGCTTTAAACTTTAGGTACTATCCCAAAATGTATCACTTAGGTGACAGAAGTTGATTTCGGAGCATCACTTTTTGAAAAGGAGCTTCAATCGTTTTGTGGCATATGAGAATTCCATAAGCCCCGGACCTGTCGATTTTGGTCAAAAATGAAAATTTCAAAAGTGCCCCAATTTCTGCTTTAAACATTAGGTACTATCCCAAAATGTATCACTAAGGTGACAGAAGTTTATTTCGGAGCATCATTTTTGAACAGGAGCTTCAACCGTTTTGTGGCATATGAGAAATTCCCTAAGCCCCGGACTTGTCGATTTTTGTCAAAAATGAAAATTTCAAAAGTGCCCCAATTTCTGCTTTAAACTTTAGGTACTATCCCAAAATGTATCACTAAGGTGACAGAAGTTGATTTTGGAGCATCATTTTTTAACAGGAGCTTCAACCGTTTTGTGGCATATGAGAATTCCCTAAGCCCCGGACCTGTCGGTTTTGGTCAAAAATGAAAATTTCAAAAGTGCCCCAATTTCTGCTTTAAACTTTAGGTACTATCCCAAAATGTATCACTAAGGTGACAGAAGTTGATTTCGGAGCATCATTTTTGAACAGGAGCTTCAACCGTTTTGTGGCATATGAGAAATTCCCTAAGCCCCGGACCTGTCGATTTTGGTCAAAAATGAAAATTTCAAAAGTGCCCCAATTTCTGCTTTAAACTTTAGGTACTATCCCAAAATGTATCACTAAGGTGACAGAAGTTGATTTTGGAGCATCATTATTGAACAGGAGCTTCAACCGTTTTGTGGCATATGAGAATTCCATAAGCCCCGGACCTGTCGATTTTGGTCAAAAATGAAAATTTCAAAAGTGCCCCAATTTCTGCTTTAAACTTTAGGTACTATCCCAAAATGTATCACTAAGGTGACAGAAGTTGATTTCGGAGCATCATTTTTGAACAGGAGCTTCAACCGTTTTGTGGCATATGAGAAATTCCCTAAGCCCCGGACCTGTCGATTTTGGTCAAAAATGAAAATTTCAAAAGTGCCCCAATTTCTGCTTTAAACTTTAGGTACTATCCCAAAATGTATCACTAAGGTGACAGAAGTTGATTTCGGAGCATCATTTTTGAACAGGAGCTTCAATCGTTTTGTGGCATATGAGAATTCCATAAGCCCCGGACCTGTCGATTTTGGTCAAAAATGAAAATTTCAAAAGTGCCCCAATTTCTGCTTTAAACTTTAGGTACTATCCCAAAATGTATCACTAAGGTGACAGAAGTTGATTTCGGAGCATTATTTTTGAACAGGAGCTTCAACCGTTATGTGGCATATGAGAATTCCATAAGCACCGGACCTGTCGATTTTGGTCAAAAATGAAAATTTCAAAAGTGCCCCAATTTCTGCTTTAAACTTTAGGTACTATCCCAAAATGTATCACTAAGGTGACAGAAGTTGATTTCGGAGCATCATTTTTGAACAGTTGCTTCAACCGTTTTGTGGCATATGAGAAATTCCCTAATCCCCGGACCTGTCGATTTTTGGTCAAAAATGAAAATTTCAAAAGTGCCCCAATTTCTGCTTTAAACTTTAGGTACTATCCCAAAATGTATCACTAAGGTGACAGAAGTTGATTTTGGAGCATCATTTTTGAACAGGAGCTTCAACCGTTTTGTGGCATATGAGAATTCCCTAAGCCCCGGACCTGTCGATTTTGGTCAAAAATGAAAATTTCAAAAGTGCCCCAATTTCTGCTTTAAACTTTAGGTACTATCCCAAAATGTATCACTAAGGTGACAGAAGTTGATTTCGGAGCATCATTTTTGAACAGGAGCTTCAATCGTTTTGTGGCATATGAGAATTCCATAAGCCCCGGACCTGTCGATTTTGGTCAAAAATGAAAATTTCAAAAGTGCCCCAATTTCTGCTTTAAACATTAGGTACTATCCCAAAATGTATCACTAAGGTGACAGAAGTTGATTTCGGAGCATCATTTTTGAACAGGAGCTTCAACCGTTTTGTGGCATATGAGAAATTCCCTAAGCCCCGGACTTGTCGATTTTTGTCAAAAATGAAAATTTCAAAAGTGCCCCAATTTCTGCTTTAAACTTTAGGTACTATCCCAAATTGTATCACTAAGGTGACAGAAGTTGATTTCGGAGCATCATTTTTGAACAGGAGCTTCAACCGTTTTGTGGCATATGAGAATTCCATAAGCCCCGGACCTGTCGATTTTGGTCAAAAATGAAAATTTAAAAAGTGCCCCAATTTCTGCTTTAAACTTTAGGTACTATCCCAAAATGTATCACTAAGGTGACAGAAGTTGATTTCGGAGCATCATTTTTGAACAGTTGCTTCAACCGTTTTGTGGCATATGAGAAATTCCCTAATCCCCGGACCTGTCGATTTTTGGTCAAAAATGAAAATTTCAAAAGTGCCCCAATTTCTGCTTTAAACTTTAGGTACTATCCCAAAATGTATCACTAAGGTGACAGAAGTTGATTTTGGAGCATCATTATTGAACAGGAGCTTCAACCGTTTTGTGGCATATGAGAATTCCATAAGCCCCGGACCTGTCGATTTTGGTCAAAAATGAAAATTTCAAAAGTGCCCCAATTTCTGCTTTAAACTTTAGGTACTATCCCAAAATGTATCACTAAGGTGACAGAAGTTGATTTCGGAGCATCATTTTTGAACAGGAGCTTCAACCGTTTTGTGGCATATGAGAAATTCCCTAAGCCCCGGACCTGTCGATTTTGGTCAAAAATGAAAATTTCAAAAGTGCCCCAATTTCTGCTTTAAACTTTAGGTACTATCCCAAAATGTATCACTAAGGTGACAGAAGTTGATTTCGGAGCATCATTTTTGAACAGGAGCTTCAATCGTTTTGTGGCATATGAGAATTCCATAAGCCCCGGACCTGTCGATTTTGGTCAAAAATGAAAATTTCAAAAGTGCCCCAATTTCTGCTTTAAACTTTAGGTACTATCCCAAAATGTATCACTAAGGTGACAGAAGTTTATTTCGGAGCATCATTTTTGAACAGGAGCTTCAACCGTTTTGTGGCATATGAGAATTCCCTAAGCCCCGGACCTGTCGATTTTGGTCAAAAATGAAAATTTCAAAAGTGCCCCAATTTCTGCTTTAAACTTTAGGTACTATCCCAAAATGTATCACTAAGGTGACAGAAGTTGATTTCGGAGCATCATTTTTGAACAGGAGCTTCAACCGTTTTGTGGCATATGAGAATTCCATAAGCCCCGGACCTGTCGATTTTGGTCAAAAATGAAAATTTCAAAAGTGCCCCAATTTCTGCTTTAAACTTTAGGTACTATCCCAAAATGTATCACTAAGGTGACAGAAGTTGATTTCGGAGCATCATTTTTGAACAGGAGCTTCAACCGTTTTGTGGCATATGAGAATTCCCTAAGCCCCGGACCTGTCGATTTTGGTCAAAAATGAAAATTTCAAAAGTGCCCCAATTTCTGCTTTAAACTTTAGGTACTATCCCAAAATGTATCACTAAGGTGACAGAAGTTGATTTCGGAGCATCATTTTTGAACAGTTGCTTCAACCGTTTTGTGGCATATGAGAAATTCCCTAATCCCCGGACCTGTCGATTTTAGGTCAAAAATGAAAATTTCAAAAGTGCCCCAATTTCTGCTTTAAACTTTAGGTACTATCCCAAAATGTATCACTAAGGTGACAGAAGTTGATTTTGGAGCATCATTTTTGAACAGGAGCTTCAACCGTTTAGTGGCATATGAGAATTCCATAAGCCCCGGACCTGTCGATTTTGGTCAAAAATGAAAATTTCAAAAGTGCCCCAATTTCTGCTTTAAACATTAGGTACTATCCCAAAATGTATCACTAAGGTGACAGAAGTTTATTTCGGAGCATCATTTTTGAACAGGAGCTTCAACCGTTTTGTGGCATATGAGAAATTCCCTAAGCCCCGGACTTGTCGATTTTTGTCAAAAATGAAAATTTCAAAAGTGCCCCAATTTCTGCTTTAAACTTTAGGTACTATCCCAAAATGTATCACTAAGGTGACAGAAGTTGATTTTGGAGCATCATTTTTTAACAGGAGCTTCAACCGTTTTGTGGCATATGAGAATTCCCTAAGCCCCGGACCTGTCGGTTTTGGTCAAAAATGAAAATTTCAAAAGTGCCCCAATTTCTGCTTTAAACTTTAGGTACTATCCCAAAATGTATCACTAAGGTGACAGAAGTTGATTTCGGAGCATCATTTTTGAACAGGAGCTTCAACCGTTTTGTGGCATATGAGAAATTCCCTAAGCCCCGGACCTGTCGATTTTGGTCAAAAATGAAAATTTCAAAAGTGCCCCAATTTCTGCTTTAAACTTTAGGTACTATCCCAAAATGTATCACTAAGGTGACAGAAGTTGATTTTGGAGCATCATTATTGAACAGGAGCTTCAACCGTTTTGTGGCATATGAGAATTCCATAAGCCCCGGACCTGTCGATTTTGGTCAAAAATGAAAATTTCAAAAGTGCCCCAATTTCTGCTTTAAACTTTAGGTACTATCCCAAAATGTATCACTAAGGTGACAGAAGTTGATTTCGGAGCATCATTTTTGAACAGGAGCTTCAACCGTTTTGTGGCATATGAGAAATTCCCTAAGCCCCGGACCTGTCGATTTTGGTCAAAAATGAAAATTTCAAAAGTGCCCCAATTTCTGCTTTAAACTTTAGGTACTATCCCAAAATGTATCACTAAGGTGACAGAAGTTGATTTCGGAGCATCATTTTTGAACAGGAGCTTCAATCGTTTTGTGGCATATGAGAATTCCATAAGCCCCGGACCTGTCGATTTTGGTCAAAAATGAAAATTTCAAAAGTGCCCCAATTTCTGCTTTAAACTTTAGGTACTATCCCAAAATGTATCACTAAGGTGACAGAAGTTTATTTCGGAGCATCATTTTTGAACAGGAGCTTCAACCGTTTTGTGGCATATGAGAATTCCCTAAGCCCCGGACCTGTCGATTTTGGTCAAAAATGAAAATTTCAAAAGTGCCCCAATTTCTGCTTTAAACTTTAGGTACTATCCCAAAATGTATCACTAAGGTGACAGAAGTTGATTTCGGAGCATCATTTTTGAACAGGAGCTTCAACCGTTTTGTGGCATATGAGAATTCCATAAGCCCCGGACCTGTCGATTTTGGTCAAAAATGAAAATTTCAAAAGTGCCCCAATTTCTGCTTTAAACTTTAGGTACTATCCCAAAATGTATCACTAAGGTGACAGAAGTTGATTTCGGAGCATCATTTTTGAACAGGAGCTTCAACCGTTTTGTGGCATATGAGAATTCCCTAAGCCCCGGACCTGTCGATTTTGGTCAAAAATGAAAATTTCAAAAGTGCCCCAATTTCTGCTTTAAACTTTAGGTACTATCCCAAAATGTATCACTAAGGTGACAGAAGTTGATTTCGGAGCATCATTTTTGAACAGTTGCTTCAACCGTTTTGTGGCATATGAGAAATTCCCTAATCCCCGGACCTGTCGATTTTTGGTCAAAAATGAAAATTTCAAAAGTGCCCCAATTTCTGCTTTAAACTTTAGGTACTATCCCAAAATGTATCACTAAGGTGACAGAAGTTGATTTTGGAGCATCATTTTTGAACAGGAGCTTCAACCGTTTAGTGGCATATGAGAATTCCATAAGCCCCGGACCTGTCGATTTTGGTCAAAAATGAAAATTTCAAAAGTGCCCCAATTTCTGCTTTAAACTTTAGGTACTATCCCAAAATGTATCACTAAGGTGACAGAAGTTGATTTCGGAGCATCATTTTTGAACAGGAGCTTCAATCGTTTTGTGGCATATGAGAATTCCATAAGCCCCGGACCTGTCGATTTTGGTCAAAAATGAAAATTTCAAAAGTGCCCCAATTTCTGCTTTAAACTTTAGGTACTATCCCAAAATGTATCACTTAGGTGACAGAAGTTGATTTCGGAGCATCATTTTTTGAAAAGGAGCTTCAATCGTTTTGTGGCATATGAGAATTCCATAAGCCCCGGACCTGTCGATTTTGGTCAAAAATGAAAATTTCAAAAGTGCCCCAATTTCTGCTTTAAACATTAGGTACTATCCCAAAATGTATCACTAAGGTGACAGAAGTTTATTTCGGAGCATCATTTTTGAACAGGAGCTTCAACCGTTTTGTGGCATATGAGAAATTCCCTAAGCCCCGGACTTGTCGATTTTTGTCAAAAATGAAAATTTCAAAAGTGCCCCAATTTCTGCTTTAAACTTTAGGTACTATCCCAAAATGTATCACTAAGGTGACAGAAGTTGATTTTGGAGCATCATTTTTGAACAGGAGCTTCAACCGTTTTGTGGCATATGAGAATTCCCTAAGCCCCGGACCTGTCGGTTTTGGTCAAAAATGAAAATTTCAAAAGTGCCCCAATTTCTGCTTTAAACTTTAGGTACTATCCCAAAATGTATCACTAAGGTGACAGAAGTTGATTTCGGAGCATCATTTTTGAACAGGAGCTTCAACCGTTTTGTGGCATATGAGAAATTCCCTAAGCCCCGGACCTGTCGATTTTGGTCAAAAATGAAAATTTCAAAAGTGCCCCAATTTCTGCTTTAAACTTTAGGTACTATCCCAAAATGTATCACTAAGGTGACAGAAGTTGATTTCGGAGCATCATTTTTGAACAGGAGCTTCAATCGTTTTGTGGCATATGAGAATTCCATAAGCCCCGGGCCTGTCGATTTCGGTCAAAAATGAAAATTTCAAAAGTGCCCCAATTTCTGCTTTAAACTTTAGGTACTATCCCAAAATGTATCACTAAGGTGACAGAAGTTGATTTCGGAGCATCATTTTTGAACAGGAGCTTCAACCGTTTTGTGGCATATGAGAGTTCCATAAGCCCCGGACCTGTCGATTTTGGTCAAAAATGAAAATTTCAAAAGTGCCCCAATTTCTGCTTTAAACTTTAGGTACTATCCCAAAATGTATCACTAAGGTGACAGAAGTTGATTTCGGAGCATCATTTTTGAACAGGAGCTTCAACCGTTTTGTGGCATATGAGAAATTCCCTAAGCCCCGGACCTGTCGATTTTGGTCAAAAATGAAAATTTCAAAAGTGCCCCAATTTCTGCTTTAAACTTTAGGTACTATCCCAAAATGTATCACTAAGGTGACAGAAGTTGATTTCGGAGCATCATTTTTGAACAGGAGCTTCAATCGTTTTGTGGCATATGAGAATTCCATAAGCCCCGGACCTGTCGATTTTGGTCAAAAATGAAAATTTCAAAAGTGCCCCAATTTCTGCTTTAAACTTTAGGTACTATCCCAAAATGTATCACTAAGGTGACAGAAGTTGATTTCGGAGCATCATTTTTGAACAGGAGCTTCAACCGTTTTGTGGCATATGAGAATTCCATAAGCCCCGGACCTGTCGATTTTGGTCAAAAATGAAAATTTCAAAAGTGCCCCAATTTCTGCTTTAAACTTTAGGTACTATCCCAAAATGTATCACTAAGGTGACAGAAGTTGATTTCGGAGCATCATTTTTGAACAGGAGCTTCAACCGTTTTGTGGCATATGAGAAATTCCCTAAGCCCCGGACCTGTCGATTTTGGTCAAAAATGAAAATTTCAAAAGTGCCCCAATTTCTGCTTTAAACTTTAGGTACTATCCCAAAATGTATCACTAAGGTGACAGAAGTTGATTTCGGAGCATCATTTTTGAACAGGAGCTTCAATCGTTTTGTGGCATATGAGAATTCCATAAGCCCCGGACCTGTCGATTTTGGTCAAAAATGAAAATTTCAAAAGTGCCCCAATTTCTGCTTTAAACTTTAGGTACTATCCCAAAATGTATCACTAAGGTGACAGAAGTTTATTTCGGAGCATCATTTTTGAACAGGAGCTTCAACCGTTTTGTGGCATATGAGAATTCCCTAAGCCCCGGACCTGTCGATTTTGGTCAAAAATGAAAATTTCAAAAGTGCCCCAATTTCTGCTTTAAACTTTAGGTACTATCCCAAAATGTATCACTAAGGTGACAGAAGTTGATTTCGGAGCATCATTTTTGAACAGGAGCTTCAACCGTTTTGTGGCATATGAGAATTCCCTAAGCCCCGGACCTGTCGATTTTGGTCAAAAATGAAAATTTCAAAAGTGCCCCAATTTCTGCTTTAAACTTTAGGTACTATCCCAAAATGTATCACTAAGGTGACAGAAGTTGATTTCGGAGCATCATTTTTGAACAGTTGCTTCAACCGTTTTGTGGCATATGAGAAATTCCCTAATCCCCGGACCTGTCGATTTTTGGTCAAAAATGAAAATTTCAAAAGTGCCCCAATTTCTGCTTTAAACTTTAGGTACTATCCCAAAATGTATCACTAAGGTGACAGAAGTTGATTTTGGAGCATCATTTTTGAACAGGAGCTTCAACCGTTTAGTGGCATATGAGAATTCCATAAGCCCCGGACCTGTCGATTTTGGTCAAAAATGAAAATTTCAAAAGTGCCCCAATTTCTGCTTTAAACTTTAGGTACTATCCCAAAATGTATCACTAAGGTGACAGAAGTTGATTTCGGAGCATCATTTTTGAACAGGAGCTTCAATCGTTTTGTGGCATATGAGAATTCCATAAGCCCCGGACCTGTCGATTTTGGTCAAAAATGAAAATTTCAAAAGTGCCCCAATTTCTGCTTTAAACTTTAGGTACTATCCCAAAATGTATCACTTAGGTGACAGAAGTTGATTTCGGAGCATCATTTTTTGAAAAGGAGCTTCAATCGTTTTGTGGCATATGAGAATTCCATAAGCCCCGGACCTGTCGATTTTGGTCAAAAATGAAAATTTCAAAAGTGCCCCAATTTCTGCTTTAAACATTAGGTACTATCCCAAAATGTATCACTAAGGTGACAGAAGTTTATTTCGGAGCATCATTTTTGAACAGGAGCTTCAACCGTTTTGTGGCATATGAGAAATTCCCTAAGCCCCGGACCTGTCGATTTTGGTCAAAAATGAAAATTTCAAAAGTGCCCCAATTTCTGCTTTAAACTTTAGGTACTATCCCAAAATGTATCACTAAGGTGACAGAAGTTGATTTCGGAGCATCATTTTTGAACAGGAGCTTCAATCGTTTTGTGGCATATGAGAATTCCATAAGCCCCGGGCCTGTCGATTTCGGTCAAAAATGAAAATTTCAAAAGTGCCCCAATTTCTGCTTTAAACTTTAGGTACTATCCCAAAATGTATCACTAAGGTGACAGAAGTTGATTTCGGAGCATCATTTTTGAACAGGAGCTTCAACCGTTTTGTGGCATATGAGAGTTCCATAAGCCCCGGACCTGTCGATTTTGGTCAAAAATGAAAATTTCAAAAGTGCCCCAATTTCTGCTTTAAACTTTAGGTACTATCCCAAAATGTATCACTAAGGTGACAGAAGTTGATTTCGGAGCATCATTTTTGAACAGGAGCTTCAACCGTTTTGTGGCATATGAGAAATTCCCTAAGCCCCGGACCTGTCGATTTTGGTCAAAAATGAAAATTTCAAAAGTGCCCCAATTTCTGCTTTAAACTTTAGGTACTATCCCAAAATGTATCACTAAGGTGACAGAAGTTGATTTCGGAGCATCATTTTTGAACAGGAGCTTCAATCGTTTTGTGGCATATGAGAATTCCATAAGCCCCGGACCTGTCGATTTTGGTCAAAAATGAAAATTTCAAAAGTGCCCCAATTTCTGCTTTAAACTTTAGGTACTATCCCAAAATGTATCACTAAGGTGACAGAAGTTGATTTCGGAGCATCATTTTTGAACAGGAGCTTCAACCGTTTTGTGGCATATGAGAATTCCATAAGCCCCGGACCTGTCGATTTTGGTCAAAAATGAAAATTTCAAAAGTGCCCCAATTTCTGCTTTAAACTTTAGGTACTATCCCAAAATGTATCACTAAGGTGACAGAAGTTGATTTCGGAGCATCATTTTTGAACAGGAGCTTCAACCGTTTTGTGGCATATGAGAAATTCCCTAAGCCCCGGACCTGTCGATTTTGGTCAAAAATGAAAATTTCAAAAGTGCCCCAATTTCTGCTTTAAACTTTAGGTACTATCCCAAAATGTATCACTAAGGTGACAGAAGTTGATTTCGGAGCATCATTTTTGAACAGGAGCTTCAATCGTTTTGTGGCATATGAGAATTCCATAAGCCCCGGACCTGTCGATTTTGGTCAAAAATGAAAATTTCAAAAGTGCCCCAATTTCTGCTTTAAACTTTAGGTACTATCCCAAAATGTATCACTAAGGTGACAGAAGTTTATTTCGGAGCATCATTTTTGAACAGGAGCTTCAACCGTTTTGTGGCATATGAGAATTCCCTAAGCCCCGGACCTGTCGATTTTGGTCAAAAATGAAAATTTCAAAAGTGCCCCAATTTCTGCTTTAAACTTTAGGTACTATCCCAAAATGTATCACTAAGGTGACAGAAGTTGATTTCGGAGCATCATTTTTGAACAGGAGCTTCAACCGTTTTGTGGCATATGAGAATTCCCTAAGCCCCGGACCTGTCGATTTTGGTCAAAAATGAAAATTTCAAAAGTGCCCCAATTTCTGCTTTAAACTTTAGGTACTATCCCAAAATGTATCACTAAGGTGACAGAAGTTGATTTCGGAGCATCATTTTTGAACAGTTGCTTCAACCGTTTTGTGGCATATGAGAAATTCCCTAATCCCCGGACCTGTCGATTTTTGGTCAAAAATGAAAATTTCAAAAGTGCCCCAATTTCTGCTTTAAACTTTAGGTACTATCCCAAAATGTATCACTAAGGTGACAGAAGTTGATTTTGGAGCATCATTTTTGAACAGGAGCTTCAACCGTTTAGTGGCATATGAGAATTCCATAAGCCCCGGACCTGTCGATTTTGGTCAAAAATGAAAATTTCAAAAGTGCCCCAATTTCTGCTTTAAACTTTAGGTACTATCCCAAAATGTATCACTAAGGTGACAGAAGTTGATTTCGGAGCATCATTTTTGAACAGGAGCTTCAATCGTTTTGTGGCATATGAGAATTCCATAAGCCCCGGACCTGTCGATTTTGGTCAAAAATGAAAATTTCAAAAGTGCCCCAATTTCTGCTTTAAACTTTAGGTACTATCCCAAAATGTATCACTTAGGTGACAGAAGTTGATTTCGGAGCATCATTTTTTGAAAAGGAGCTTCAATCGTTTTGTGGCATATGAGAATTCCATAAGCCCCGGACCTGTCGATTTTGGTCAAAAATGAAAATTTCAAAAGTGCCCCAATTTCTGCTTTAAACATTAGGTACTATCCCAAAATGTATCACTAAGGTGACAGAAGTTTATTTCGGAGCATCATTTTTGAACAGGAGCTTCAACCGTTTTGTGGCATATGAGAAATTCCCTAAGCCCCGGACTTGTCGATTTTTGTCAAAAATGAAAATTTCAAAAGTGCCCCAATTTCTGCTTTAAACTTTAGGTACTATCCCAAAATGTATCACTAAGGTGACAGAAGTTGATTTTGGAGCATCATTTTTGAACAGGAGCTTCAACCGTTTTGTGGCATATGAGAATTCCCTAAGCCCCGGACCTGTCGGTTTTGGTCAAAAATGAAAATTTCAAAAGTGCCCCAATTTCTGCTTTAAACTTTAGGTACTATCCCAAAATGTATCACTAAGGTGACAGAAGTTGATTTCGGAGCATCATTTTTGAACAGGAGCTTCAACCGTTTTGTGGCATATGAGAAATTCCCTAAGCCCCGGACCTGTCGATTTTGGTCAAAAATGAAAATTTCAAAAGTGCCCCAATTTCTGCTTTAAACTTTAGGTACTATCCCAAAATGTATCACTAAGGTGACAGAAGTTGATTTCGGAGCATCATTTTTGAACAGGAGCTTCAATCGTTTTGTGGCATATGAGAATTCCATAAGCCCCGGGCCTGTCGATTTCGGTCAAAAATGAAAATTTCAAAAGTGCCCCAATTTCTGCTTTAAACTTTAGGTACTATCCCAAAATGTATCACTAAGGTGACAGAAGTTGATTTCGGAGCATCATTTTTGAACAGGAGCTTCAACCGTTTTGTGGCATATGAGAATTCCATAAGCCCCGGACCTGTCGATTTTGGTCAAAAATGAAAATTTCAAAAGTGCCCCAATTTCTGCTTTAAACTTTAGGTACTATCCCAAAATGTATCACTAAGGTGACAGAAGTTGATTTCGGAGCATCATTTTTGAACAGGAGCTTCAATCGTTTTGTGGCATATGAGAATTCCATAAGCCCCGGACCTGTCGATTTTGGTCAAAAATGAAAATTTCAAAAGTGCCCCAATTTCTGCTTTAAACTTTAGGTACTATCCCAAAATGTATCACTAAGGTGACAGAAGTTGATTTCGGAGCATCATTTTTGAACAGGAGCTTCAATCGTTTTGTGGCATATGAGAATTCCATAAGCCCCGGACCTGTCGATTTTGGTCAAAAATGAAAATTTCAAAAGTGCCCCAATTTCTGCTTTAAACTTTAGGTACTATCCCAAAATGTATCACTAAGGTGACAGAAGTTGATTTCGGAGCATCATTTTTGAACAGGAGCTTCAACCGTTTTGTGGCATATGAGAAATTCCCTAAGCCCCGGACCTGTCGATTTTGGTCAAAAATGAAAATTTCAAAAGTGCCCCAATTTCTGCTTTAAACTTTAGGTACTATCCCAAAATGTATCACTAAGGTGACAGAAGTTGATTTCGGAGCATCATTTTTGAACAGGAGCTTCAATCGTTTTGTGGCATATGAGAATTCCATAAGCCCCGGACCTGTCGATTTTGGTCAAAAATGAAAATTTCAAAAGTGCCCCAATTTCTGCTTTAAACTTTAGGTACTATCCCAAAATGTATCACTAAGGTGACAGAAGTTTATTTCGGAGCATCATTTTTGAACAGGAGCTTCAACCGTTTTGTGGCATATGAGAAATTCCCTAAGCCCCGGACCTGTCGATTTTGGTCAAAAATGAAAATTTCAAAAGTGCCCCAATTTCTGCTTTAAACTTTAGGTACTATCCCAAAATGTATCACTAAGGTGACAGAAGTTGATTTCGGAGCATCATTTTTGAACAGGAGCTTCAACCGTTTTGTGGCATATGAGAATTCCATAAGCCCCGGACCTGTCGATTTTGGTCAAAAATGAAAATTTCAAAAGTGCCCCAATTTCTGCTTTAAACTTTAGGTACTATCCCAAAATGTATCACTAAGGTGACAGAAGTTGATTTCGGAGCATCATTTTTGAACAGGAGCTTCAATCGTTTTGTGGCATATGAGAATTCCATAAGCCCCGGACCTGTCGATTTTGGTCAAAAATGAAAATTTCAAAAGTGCCCCAATTTCTGCTTTAAACTTTAGGTACTATCCCAAAATGTATCACTAAGGTGACAGAAGTTGATTTCGGAGCATCATTTTTGAAAAGGAGCTTCAATCGTTTTGTGGCATATGAGAATTCCATAAGCCCCGGACCTGTCGATTTTGGTCAAAAATGAAAATTTCAAAAGTGCCCCAATTTCTGCTTTAAACATTAGGTACTATCCCAAAATGTATCACTAAGGTGACAGAAGTTTATTTCGGAGCATCATTTTTGAACAGGAGCTTCAACCGTTTTGTGGCATATGAGAAATTCCCTAAGCCCCGGACTTGTCGATTTTTGTCAAAAATGAAAATTTCAAAAGTGCCCCAATTTCTGCTTTAAACTTTAGGTACTATCCCAAAATGTATCACTAAGGTGACAGAAGTTGATTTTGGAGCATCATTTTTGAACAGGAGCTTCAACCGTTTTGTGGCATATGAGAATTCCCTAAGCCCCGGACCTGTCGGTTTTGGTCAAAAATGAAAATTTCAAAAGTGCCCCAATTTCTGCTTTAAACTTTAGGTATTATCCCAAAATGTATCACTAAGGTGACAGAAGTTGATTTCGGAGCATCATTTTTGAACAGGAGCTTCAACCGTTTTGTGGCATATGAGAAATTCCCTAAGCCCCGGACCTGTCGATTTTGGTCAAAAATGAAAATTTCAAAAGTGCCCCAATTTCTGCTTTAAACTTTAGGTACTATCCCAAAATGTATCACTAAGGTGACAGAAGTTGATTTCGGAGCATCATTTTTGAACAGGAGCTTCAATCGTTTTGTGGCATATGAGAATTCCATAAGCCCCGGGCCTGTCGATTTCGGTCAAAAATGAAAATTTCAAAAGTGCCCCAATTTCTGCTTTAAACTTTAGGTACTATCCCAAAATGTATCACTAAGGTGACAGAAGTTGATTTCGGAGCATCATTTTTGAACAGGAGCTTCAACCGTTTTGTGGCATATGAGAATTCCATAAGCCCCGGACCTGTCGATTTTGGTCAAAAATGAAAATTTCAAAAGTGCCCCAATTTCTGCTTTAAACTTTAGGTACTATCCCAAAATGTATCACTAAGGTGACAGAAGTTGATTTCGGAGCATCATTTTTGAACAGGAGCTTCAACCGTTTTGTGACATATGAGAAATTCCCTAAGCCCTGGACCTGTCGATTTTGGTCAAAAATTAAAATTTCAAAAGTGCCCCAATTTCTGCTTTAAACTTTAGGTACTATCCCAAAATGTATCACTAAGGTGACAGAAGTTGATTTCGGAGCATCATTTTTGAACAGGAGCTTCAACCGTTTTGTGGCATATGAGAATTCCCTAAGCCCCGGACCTGTCGATTTTGGTCAAAAATGAAAATTTCAAAAGTGCCCCAATTTCTGCTTTAAACTTTAGGTATTATCCCAAAATGTATCACTAAGGTGACAGAAGTTGATTTCGGAGCATCATTTTTGAACAGGAGCTTCAACCGTTTTGTGGCATATGAGAAATTCCCTAAGCCCCGGACCTGTCGATTTTGGTCAAAAATGAAAATTTCAAAAGTGCCCCAATTTCTGCTTTAAACTTTAGGTACTATCCCAAAATGTATCACTAAGGTGACAGAAGTTGATTTCGGAGCATCATTTTTGAACAGGAGCTTCAATCGTTTTGTGGCATATGAGAATTCCATAAGCCCCGGACCTGTCGATTTTGGTCAAAAATGAAAATTACAAAAGTGCCCCAATTTCTGCTTTAAACTTTAGGTACTATCCCAAAATGTATCACTAAGGTGACAGAAGTTGATTTCGGAGCATCATTTTTGAACAGGAGCTTCAACCGTTTTGTGGCATATGAGAATTCCATAAGCCCCGGACCTGTCGATTTTTGTCAAAAATGAAAATTTCAAAAGTGCCCCAATTTCTGCTTTAAACTTTAGGTACTATTCCAAAATGTATCACTAAGGTGACAGAAGTTGATTTCGGAGCATCATTTTTGAACAGGAGCTTCAATCATTTTGTGGCATATGAGAATTCCATAAGCCCCGGACCTGTCGATTTTGGTCAAAAATGAAAATTTCAAAAGTGCCCCAATTTCTGCTTTAAACTTTAGGTACTATCCCAAAATGTATCACTAAGGTGACAGAAGTTGATTTCGGAGCATCATTTTTGAAAAGGAGCTTCAATCGTTTTGTGGCATATGAGAATTCCATAAGCCCCGGACCTGTCGATTTTGGTCAAAAATGAAAATTTCAAAAGTGCCCCAATTTCTGCTTTAAACATTAGGTACTATCCCAAAATGTATCACTAAGGTGACAGAAGTTTATTTCGGAGCATCATTTTTGAACAGGAGCTTCAACCGTTTTGTGGCATATGAGAAATTCCCTAAGCCCCGGACTTGTCGATTTTTGTCAAAAATGAAAATTTCAAAAGTGCCCCAATTTCTGCTTTAAACTTTAGGTACTATCCCAAAATGTATCACTAAGGTGACAGAAGTTGATTTTGGAGCATCATTTTTGAACAGGAGCTTCAACCGTTTTGTGGCATATGAGAATTCCCTAAGCCCCGGACCTGTCGGTTTTGGTCAAAAATGAAAATTTCAAAAGTGCCCCAATTTCTGCTTTAAACTTTAGGTATTATCCCAAAATGTATCACTAAGGTGACAGAAGTTGATTTCGGAGCATCATTTTTGAACAGGAGCTTCAACCGTTTTGTGGCATATGAGAAATTCCCTAAGCCCCGGACCTGTCGATTTTGGTCAAAAATGAAAATTTCAAAAGTGCCCCAATTTCTGCTTTAAACTTTAGGTACTATCCCAAAATGTATCACTAAGGTGACAGAAGTTGATTTCGGAGCATCATTTTTGAACAGGAGCTTCAATCGTTTTGTGGCATATGAGAATTCCATAAGCCCCGGGCCTGTCGATTTCGGTCAAAAATGAAAATTTCAAAAGTGCCCCAATTTCTGCTTTAAACTTTAGGTACTATCCCAAAATGTATCACTAAGGTGACAGAAGTTGATTTCGGAGCATCATTTTTGAACAGGAGCTTCAACCGTTTTGTGGCATATGAGAATTCCATAAGCCCCGGACCTGTCGATTTTGGTCAAAAATGAAAATTTCAAAAGTGCCCCAATTTCTGCTTTAAACTTTAGGTACTATCCCAAAATGTATCACTAAGGTGACAGAAGTTGATTTCGGAGCATCATTTTTGAACAGGAGCTTCAACCGTTTTGTGACATATGAGAAATTCCCTAAGCCCTGGACCTGTCGATTTTGGTCAAAAATTAAAATTTCAAAAGTGCCCCAATTTCTGCTTTAAACTTTAGGTACTATCCCAAAATGTATCACTAAGGTGACAGAAGTTGATTTCGGAGCATCATTTTTGAACAGGAGCTTCAACCGTTTTGTGGCATATGAGAATTCCCTAAGCCCCGGACCTGTCGATTTTGGTCAAAAATGAAAATTTCAAAAGTGCCCCAATTTCTGCTTTAAACTTTAGGTATTATCCCAAAATGTATCACTAAGGTGACAGAAGTTGATTTCGGAGCATCATTTTTGAACAGGAGCTTCAACCGTTTTGTGGCATATGAGAAATTCCCTAAGCCCCGGACCTGTCGATTTTGGTCAAAAATGAAAATTTCAAAAGTGCCCCAATTTCTGCTTTAAACTTTAGGTACTATCCCAAAATGTATCACTAAGGTGACAGAAGTTGATTTCGGAGCATCATTTTTGAACAGGAGCTTCAATCGTTTTGTGGCATATGAGAATTCCATAAGCCCCGGACCTGTCGATTTTGGTCAAAAATGAAAATTACAAAAGTGCCCCAATTTCTGCTTTAAACTTTAGGTACTATCCCAAAATGTATCACTAAGGTGACAGAAGTTGATTTCGGAGCATCATTTTTGAACAGGAGCTTCAACCGTTTTGTGGCATATGAGAATTCCATAAGCCCCGGACCTGTCGATTTTTGTCAAAAATGAAAATTTCAAAAGTGCCCCAATTTCTGCTTTAAACTTTAGGTACTATTCCAAAATGTATCACTAAGGTGACAGAAGTTGATTTCGGAGCATCATTTTTGAACAGGAGCTTCAATCATTTTGTGGCATATGAGAATTCCATAAGCCCCGGACCTGTCGATTTTGGTCAAAAATGAAAATTTCAAAAGTGCCCCAATTTCTGCTTTAAACATTAGGTACTATCCCAAAATGTATCACTAAGGTGACAAGTTTATTTCGGAGCATCATTTTTGAACAGGAGCTTCAACCGTTTTGTAGCATATGAGAAATTCCCTAAGCCCCGGACCTGTCGATTTTGGTCAAAAATGAAAATTTCAAAAGTGCCCCAATTTCTGCTTTAAACTTTAGGTACTATCCCAAAATGTATCACTAAGGTGACAGAAGTTGATTTCGGAGCATCATTTTTGAACAGGAGCTTCAACCGTTTTGTGACATATGAGAAATTCCCTAAGCCCCGGACCTGTCGATTTTGGTCAAAAATTAAAATTTCAAAAGTGCCCCAATTTCTGCTTTAAACTTTAGGTACTATCCCAAAATGTATCACTAAGGTGACAGAAGTTGATTTCGGAGCATCATTTTTGAACAGGAGCTTCAACCGTTTTGTGGCATATGAGAATTCCCTAAGCCCCGGAACTGTCGATTTTGGTCAAAAATGAAAATTTCAAAAGTGCCCCAATTTCTGCTTTAAACTTTAGGTATTATCCCAAAATGTATCACTAAGGTGACAGAAGTTGATTTCGGAGCATCATTTTTGAACAGGAGCTTCAATCGTTTTGTGGCATATGAGAATTCCATAAGCCCCGGACCTGTCGATTTTGGTCAAAAATGAAAATTTCAAAAGTGCCCCAATTTCTGCTTTAAACTTTAGGTACTATCCCAAAATGTATCACTAAGGTGACAGAAGTTGATTTCGGAGCATCATTTTTGAACAGGAGCTTCAATCGTTTTGTGGCATATGAGAATTCCATAAGCCCCGGACCTGTCGATTTTGGTCAAAAATGAAAATTTCAAAAGTGCCCCAATTTCTGCTTTAAACTTTAGGTACTATCCCAAAATGTATCACTAAGGTGACAGAAGTTGATTTCGGAGCATCATTTTTGAAAAGGAGCTTCAATCGTTTTGTGGCATATGAGAATTCCATAAGCCCCGGACCTGTCGATTTTGGTCAAAAATGAAAATTTCAAAAGTGCCCCAATTTCTGCTTTAAACATTAGGTACTATCCCAAAATGTATCACTAAGGTGACAGAAGTTTATTTCGGAGCATCATTTTTGAACAGGAGCTTCAACCGTTTTGTGGCATATGAGAAATTCCCTAAGCCCCGGACTTGTCGATTTTTGTCAAAAATGAAAATTTCAAAAGTGCCCCAATTTCTGCTTTAAACTTTAGGTACTATCCCAAAATGTATCACTAAGGTGACAGAAGTTGATTTTGGAGCATCATTTTTGAACAGGAGCTTCAACCGTTTTGTGGCATATGAGAATTCCCTAAGCCCCGGACCTGTCGGTTTTGGTCAAAAATGAAAATTTCAAAAGTGCCCCAATTTCTGCTTTAAACTTTAGGTATTATCCCAAAATGTATCACTAAGGTGACAGAAGTTGATTTCGGAGCATCATTTTTGAACAGGAGCTTCAACCGTTTTGTGGCATATGAGAAATTCCCTAAGCCCCGGACCTGTCGATTTTGGTCAAAAATGAAAATTTCAAAAGTGCCCCAATTTCTGCTTTAAACTTTAGGTACTATCCCAAAATGTATCACTAAGGTGACAGAAGTTGATTTCGGAGCATCATTTTTGAACAGGAGCTTCAATCGTTTTGTGGCATATGAGAATTCCATAAGCCCCGGGCCTGTCGATTTCGGTCAAAAATGAAAATTTCAAAAGTGCCCCAATTTCTGCTTTAAAATTTAGGTACTATCCCAAAATGTATCACTAAGGTGACAGAAGTTGATTTCGGAGCATCATTTTTGAACAGGAGCTTCAACCGTTTTGTGGCATATGAGAATTCCATAAGCCCCGGACCTGTCGATTTTGGTCAAAAATGAAAATTTCAAAAGTGCCCCAATTTCTGCTTTAAACTTTAGGTACTATCCCAAAATGTATCACTAAGGTGATAGAAGTTGATTTCGGAGCATCATTTTTGAACAGGAGCTTCAACCGTTTTGTGACATATGAGAAATTCCCTAAGCCCTGGACCTGTCGATTTTGGTCAAAAATTAAAATTTCAAAAGTGCCCCAATTTCTGCTTTAAACTTTAGGTACTATCCCAAAATGTATCACTAAGGTGACAGAAGTTGATTTCGGAGCATCATTTTTGAACAGGAGCTTCAACCGTTTTGTGACATATGAGAAATTCCCTAAGCCCCGGACCTGTCGATTTTGGTCAAAAATTAAAATTTCAAAAGTGCCCCAATTTCTGCTTTAAACTTTAGGTACTATCCCAAAATGTATCACTAAGGTGACAGAAGTTGATTTCGGAGCATCATTTTTGAACAGGAGCTTCAACCGTTTTGTGGCATATGAGAATTCCCTAAGCCCCGGAACTGTCGATTTTGGTCAAAAATGAAAATTTCAAAAGTGCCCCAATTTCTGCTTTAAACTTTAGGTATTATCCCAAAATGTATCACTAAGGTGACAGAAGTTGATTTCGGAGCATCATTTTTGAACAGGAGCTTCAACCTTTTTGTGGCATATGAGAAATTCCCTAAGCCCCGGACCTGTCGATTTTGGTCAAAAATGAAAATTTCAAAAGTGCCCCAATTTCTGCTTTAAACTTTAGGTACTATCCCAAAATGTATCACTAAGGTGACAGAAGTTGATTTCGGAGCATCATTTTTGAACAGGAGCTTCAATCGTTTTGTGGCATATGAGAATTCCATAAGCCCCGGACCTGTCGATTTTGGTCAAAAATGAAAATTTCAAAAGTGCCCCAATTTCTGCTTTAAACTTTAGGTACTATCCCAAAATGTATCACTAAGGTGACAGAAGTTGATTTCGGAGCATCATTTTTGAACAGGAGCTTCAACCGTTTTGTGACATATGAGAAATTTCCTAAGCCCTGGACCTGTCGATTTTGGTCAAAAATTAAAATTTCAAAAGTGCCCCAATTTCTGCTTTAAACTTTAGGTACTATCCCAAAATGTATCACTAAGGTGACAGAAGTTGATTTCGGAGCATCATTTTTGAACAGGAGCTTCAACCGTTTTGTGGCATATGAGAATTCCCTAAGCCCCGGACCTGTCAATTTTGGTCAAAAATGAAAATTTCAAAAGTGCCCCAATTTCTGCTTTAAACTTTAGGTATTATCCCAAAATGTATCACTAAGGTGACAGAAGTTGATTTCGGAGCATCATTTTTGAACAGGAGCTTCAACCGTTTTGTGGCATATGAGAAATTCCCTAAGCCCCGGACCTGTCGATTTTGGTCAAAAATGAAAATTTCAAAAGTGCCCCAATTTCTGCTTTAAACTTTAGGTACTATCCCAAAATGTATCACTAAGGTGACAGAAGTTGATTTCGGAGCATCATTTTTGAACAGGAGCTTCAATCGTTTTGTGGCATATGAGAATTCCATAAGCCCCGGACCTGTCGATTTTGGTCAAAAATGAAAATTACAAAAGTGCCCCAATTTCTGCTTTAAACTTTAGGTACTATCCCAAAATGTATCACTAAGGTGACAGAAGTTGATTTCGGAGCATCATTTTTGAACAGGAGCTTCAACCGTTTTGTGGCATATGAGAATTCCATAAGCCCCGGACCTGTCGATTTTGGTCAAAAATGAAAATTTCAAAAGTGCCCCAATTTCTGCTTTAAACTTTAGGTACTATCCCAAAATGTATCACTAAGGTGACAGAAGTTGATTTCGGAGCATCATTTTTGAACAGGAGCTTCAATCATTTTGTGGCATATGAGAATTCCATAAGCCCCGGACCTGTCAATTTTGGTCAAAAATGAAAATTTCAAAAGTGCCCCAATTTCTGCTTTAAACATTAGGTACTATCCCAAAATGTATCACTAAGGTGACAAGTTTATTTCGGAGCATCATTTTTGAACAGGAGCTTCAACCGTTTTGTGGCATATGAGAAATTCCCTAAGCCCCGGACTTGTCGATTTTTGTCAAAAATGAAAATTTCAAAAGTGCCCCAATTTCTGCTTTAAACTTTAGGTACTATCCCAAAATGTATCACTAAGGTGACAGAAGTTGATTTTGGAGCATCCTTTTTGAACAGGAGCTTCAACCGTTTTGTGGCATATGAGAATTCCCTAAGCCCCGGACCTGTCGGTTTTGGTCAAAAATGAAAATTTCAAAAGTGCCCCAATTTCTGCTTTAAACTTTAGGTATTATCCCAAAATGTATCACTAAGGTGACAGAAGTTGATTTCGGAGCATCATTTTTGAACAGGAGCTTCAACCGTTTTGTAGCATATGAGAAATTCCCTAAGCCCCGGACCTGTCGATTTTGGTCAAAAATGAAAATTTCAAAAGTGCCCCAATTTCTGCTTTAAACTTTAGGTACTATCCCAAAATGTATCACTAAGGTGACAGAAGTTGATTTCGGAGCATCATTTTTGAACAGGAGCTTCAACCGTTTTGTGACATATGAGAAATTCCCTAAGCCCCGGACCTGTCGATTTTGGTCAAAAATTAAAATTTCAAAAGTGCCCCAATTTCTGCTTTAAACTTTAGGTACTATCCCAAAATGTATCACTAAGGTGACAGAAGTTGATTTTGGAGCATCATTTTTGAACAGGAGCTTCAACCGTTTTGTGGCATATGAGAATTCCCTAAGCCCCGGAACTGTCGATTTTGGTCAAAAATGAAAATTTCAAAAGTGCCCCAATTTCTGCTTTAAACTTTAGGTATTATCCCAAAATGTATCACTAAGGTGACAGAAGTTGATTTCGGAGCATCATTTTTGAACAGGAGCTTCAACCTTTTTGTGGCATATGAGAAATTCCCTAAGCCCCGGACCTGTCGATTTTGGTCAAAAATGAAAATTTCAAAAGTGCCCCAATTTCTGCTTTAAACTTTAGGTACTATCCCAAAATGTATCACTAAGGTGACAGAAGTTGATTTCGGAGCATCATTTTTGAACAGGAGCTTCAATCGTTTTGTGGCATATGAGAATTCCATAAGCCCCGGACCTGTCGATTTTGGTCAAAAATGAAAATTTCAAAAGTGCCCCAATTTCTGCTTTAAACTTTAGGTACTATCCCAAAATGTATCACTAAGGTGACAGAAGTTGATTTCGGAGCATCATTTTTGAACAGGAGCTTCAATCGTTTTGTGGCATATGAGAATTCCATAAGCCCCGGACCTGTCGATTTTGGTCAAAAATGAAAATTTCAAAAGTGCCCCAATTTCTGCTTTAAACTTTAGGTACTATCCCAAAATGTATCACTAAGGTGACAGAAGTTGATTTCGGAGCATCATTTTTGAAAAGGAGCTTCAATCGTTTTGTGGCATATGAGAATTCCATAAGCCCCGGACCTGTCGATTTTGGTCAAAAATGAAAATTTCAAAAGTGCCCCAATTTCTGCTTTAAACATTAGGTACTATCCCAAAATGTATCACTAAGGTGACAGAAGTTTATTTCGGAGCATCATTTTTGAACAGGAGCTTCAACCGTTTTGTGGCATATGAGAAATTCCCTAAGCCCCGGACTTGTCGATTTTTGTCAAAAATGAAAATTTCAAAAGTGCCCCAATTTCTGCTTTAAACTTTAGGTACTATCCCAAAATGTATCACTAAGGTGACAGAAGTTGATTTTGGAGCATCATTTTTGAACAGGAGCTTCAACCGTTTTGTGGCATATGAGAATTCCCTAAGCCCCGGACCTGTCGGTTTTGGTCAAAAATGAAAATTTCAAAAGTGCCCCAATTTCTGCTTTAAACTTTAGGTATTATCCCAAAATGTATCACTAAGGTGACAGAAGTTGATTTCGGAGCATCATTTTTGAACAGGAGCTTCAACCGTTTTGTGGCATATGAGAAATTCCCTAAGCCCCGGACCTGTCGATTTTGGTCAAAAATGAAAATTTCAAAAGTGCCCCAATTTCTGCTTTAAACTTTAGGTACTATCCCAAAATGTATCACTAAGGTGACAGAAGTTGATTTCGGAGCATCATTTTTGAACAGGAGCTTCAATCGTTTTGTGGCATATGAGAATTCCATAAGCCCCGGGCCTGTCGATTTCGGTCAAAAATGAAAATTTCAAAAGTGCCCCAATTTCTGCTTTAAAATTTAGGTACTATCCCAAAATGTATCACTAAGGTGACAGAAGTTGATTTCGGAGCATCATTTTTGAACAGGAGCTTCAACCGTTTTGTGGCATATGAGAATTCCATAAGCCCCGGACCTGTCGATTTTGGTCAAAAATGAAAATTTCAAAAGTGCCCCAATTTCTGCTTTAAACTTTAGGTACTATCCCAAAATGTATCACTAAGGTGATAGAAGTTGATTTCGGAGCATCATTTTTGAACAGGAGCTTCAACCGTTTTGTGACATATGAGAAATTCCCTAAGCCCTGGACCTGTCGATTTTGGTCAAAAATTAAAATTTCAAAAGTGCCCCAATTTCTGCTTTAAACTTTAGGTACTATCCCAAAATGTATCACTAAGGTGACAGAAGTTGATTTCGGAGCATCATTTTTGAACAGGAGCTTCAACCGTTTTGTGGCATTTGAGAATTCCCTAAGCCCCGGACCTGTCGATTTTGGTCAAAAATGAAAATTTCAAAAGTGCCCCAATTTCTGCTTTAAACTTTAGGTATTATCCCAAAATGTATCACTAAGGTGACAGAAGTTGATTTCGGAGCATCATTTTTGAACAGGAGCTTCAACCGTTTTGTGGCATATGAGAAATTCCCTAAGCCCCGGACCTGTCGATTTTGGTCAAAAATGAAAATTTCAAAAGTGCCCCAATTTCTGCTTTAAACTTTAGGTACTATCCCAAAATGTATCACTAAGGTGACAGAAGTTGATTTCGGAGCATCATTTTTGAACAGGAGCTTCAATCGTTTTGTGGCATATGAGAATTCCATAAGCCCCGGACCTGTCGATTTTGGTCAAAAATGAAAATTACAAAAGTGCCCCAATTTCTGCTTTAAACTTTAGGTACTATCCCAAAATGTATCACTAAGGTGACAGAAGTTGATTTCGGAGCATCATTTTTTAACTGGAGCTTCAACCGTTTTGTGGCATATGAGAATTCCATAAGCCCCGGACCTGTCGATTTTGGTCAAAAATGAAAATTTCAAAAGTGCCCCAATTTCTGCTTTAAACTTTAGGTACTATCCCAAAATGTATCACTAAGGTGACAGAAGTTGATTTCGGAGCATCATTTTTGAACAGGAGCTTCAATCATTTTGTGGCATATGAGAATTCCATAAGCCCCGGACCTGTCGATTTTGGTCAAAAATGAAAATTTCAAAAGTGCCCCAATTTCTGCTTTAAACATTAGGTACTATCCCAAAATGTATCACTAAGGTGACAAGTTTATTTCGGAGCATCATTTTTGAACAGGAGCTTCAACCGTTTTGTGGCATATGAGAAATTCCCTAAGCCCCGGACTTGTCGATTTTTGTCAAAAATGAAAATTTCAAAAGTGCCCCAATTTCTGCTTTAAACTTTAGGTACTATCCCAAAATGTATCACTAAGGTGACAGAAGTTGATTTTGGAGCATCCTTTTTGAACAGGAGCTTCAACCGTTTTGTGGCATATGAGAATTCCCTAATCCCCGGACCTGTCGGTTTTGGTAAAAAATGAAAATTTCAAAAGTGCCCCAATTTCTGCTTTAAACTTTAGGTATTATCCCAAAATGTATCACTAAGGTGACAGAAGTTGATTTCGGAGCATCATTTTTGAACAGGAGCTTCAACCATTTTGTAGCATATGAGAAATTCCCTAAGCCCCGGACCTGTCGATTTTGGTCAAAAATGAAAATTTCAAAAGTGCCCCAATTTCTGCTTTAAACTTTAGGTACTATCCCAAAATGTATCACTAAGGTGACAGAAGTTGATTTCGGAGCATCATTTTTGAACAGGAGCTTCAACCGTTTTGTGACATATGAGAAATTCCCTAAGCCCCGGACCTGTCGATTTTGGTCAAAAATTAAAATTTCAAAAGTGCCCCAATTTCTGCTTTAAACTTTAGGTACTATCCCAAAATGTATCACTAAGGTGACAGAAGTTGATTTCGGAGCATCATTTTTGAACAGGAGCTTCAACCGTTTTGTGGCATATGAGAATTCCCTAAGCCCCGGAACTGTCGATTTTGGTCAAAAATGAAAATTTCAAAAGTGCCCCAATTTCTGCTTTAAACTTTAGGTATTATCCCAAAATGTATCACTAAGGTGACAGAAGTTGATTTCGGAGCATCATTTTTGAACAGGAGCTTCAACCGTTTTGTGGCATATGAGAAATTCCCTAAGCCCCGGACCTGTCGATTTTGGTCAAAAATGAAAATTTCAAAAGTGCCCCAATTTCTGCTTTAAACTTTAGGTACTATCCCAAAATGTATCACTAAGGTGACAGAAGTTGATTTCGGAGCATCATTTTTGAACAGGAGCTTCAATCGTTTTGTGGCATATGAGAATTCCATAAGCCCCGGACCTGTCGATTTTGGTCAAAAATGAAAATTTCAAAAGTGCCCCAATTTCTGCTTTAAACTTTAGGTACTATCCCAAAATGTATCACTAAGGTGACAGAAGTTGATTTCGGAGCATCATTTTTGAACAGGAGCTTCAACCGTTTTGTGGCATATGAGAAATTCCCTAAGCCCCGGACCTGTCGATTTTGGTCAAAAATTTAAATTTCAAAAGTGCCCCAAT
>NW_026969228.1:0-49570 GCF_028390025.1 Pseudophryne corroboree
TTTCTTGCCAATATCTCTCTTTTGCAAAGAGCTGCGCATTGGAAAATTCAGGGCTATGTCGTGTAGATGATGGCCTAACAGGAGGCTTTAAAATTTTCTTTCTAGTGTCCTTCGTTTGGGAGAAAAATGCAATGGTACAAGACAGCTTTTCCTTGCCAATATCTCTCTTTTGCAAAGAGCTGCGCATTGGAAAATTCAGGGCTATGTCGTGTAGATGATGGCCTAACAGGAGGCTTTAAATTTTTCTTTCTAGTGTCCTTCGTTTGGGAGAAAAATGCAAAGGTACAAGACAGCTTTTCCTTGCCAATATCTCTCTTTTGCAAAGAGCTGCGCATTGGAAAATTCAGGGCTATGTCGTGTAGATGATGGCCTAACAGGAGGCTTTCAAATGTTCTTTCTAGTGTCCTTCGTTTGGGAGAAAAATGCAATGGTACAAGACAGCTTTTCCTTGCCAATATCTCTCTTTTGCAAAGAGCTGCGCATTGGAAAATTCAGGGCTATGTCGTGTAGATGATGGCCTAACAGGAGGCTTTAAAATGTTCTTTCTAGTGTCCTTCGTTTGGGAGAAAAATGCAATGGTACAAGACAGCTTTTCCTTGCCAATATCTCTCTTTTGCAAAGAGCTGCGCATTGGAAAATTCAGGGCTATGTCGTGTAGATGATGGCCTAACAGGAGGCTTTAAAATTTTCTTTCTAGTGTCCTTCGTTTGGGAGAAAAATGCAATGGTACAAGACAGCTTTTCCTTGCCAATATCTCTCTTTTGCAAAGAGCTGCGCATTGGAAAATTCAGGGCTATGTCGTGTAGATGATGGCCTAACAGGAGGCTTTAAAATTTTCTTTCTAGTGACCTTCGTTTGGGAGAAAAATGCAAAGGTACAAGACAGCTTTTCCTTGCCAATATCTCTCTTTTGCAAAGAGCTGCGCATTGGAAAATTCAGGGCTATGTCGTGTAGATGATGGCCTAACAGGAGGCTTTAAAATTTTCTTTCTAGTGTCCTTCGTTTGGGAGAAAAATGCAAAGGTACAAGACAGCTTTTCCTTGCCAATATCTCTCTTTTGCAAAGAGCTACGCATTGGAAAATTCAGGGCTATGTCGTGTAGATGATGGCCTAACAGGAGGCTTTAAAATTTTCTTTCTAGTGACCTTCGTTTGGGAGAAAAATGCAAAGGTACAAGACAGCTTTTCCTTGCCAATATCTCTCTTTTGCAAAGAGCTACGCATTGGAAAATTCAGGGCTATGTCGTGTAGATGATGGCCTAACAGGAGGCTTTAAAATTTTCTTTCTAGTGTCCTTCGTTTGGGAGAAAAATGCAATGGTACAAGACAGCTTTTCCTTGCCAATATCTCTCTTTTGCAAAGAGCTGCGCATTGGAAAATTCAGGGCTATGTCGTGTAGATGATGGCCTAACAGGAGGCTTTAAAATTTTCTTTCTAGTGACCTTCGTTTGGGAGAAAAATGCAAAGGTACAAGACAGCTTTTCCTTGCCAATATCTCTCTTTTGCAAAGAGCTGCGCATTGGAAAATTCAGGGCTATGTCGTGTAGATGATGGCCTAACAGGAGGCTTTAAAATTTTCTTTCTAGTGTCCTTCGTTTGGGAGAAAAATGCAATGGTACAAGACAGCTTTTCCTTGCCAATATCTCTCTTTTGCAAAGAGCTGCGCATTGGAAAATTCAGGGCTATGTCGTGTAGATGATGGCCTAACAGGGGGCTTTAAAATTTTCTTTCTAGTGACCTTCGTTTGGGAGAAAAATGCAAAGGTACAAGACAGCTTTTCCTTGCCAATATCTCTCTTTTGCAAAGAGCTGCGCATTGGAAAATTCAGGGCTATGTCGTGTAGATGATGGCCTAACAGGAGGCTTTAACATTTTCTTTCTAGTGTCCTTCGTTTGGGAGAAAAATGCAATGGTACAAGACAGCTTTTCCTTGCCAATATCTCTCTTTTGCAAAGAGCTGCGCATTGGAAAATTCAGGGCTATGTCGTGTAGATGATGGCCTAACAGGAGGCTTTAAAATTTTCTTTCTAGTGTCCTTCGTTTGGGGAGAAAAATGCAATGGTACAAAACAGCTTTTCCTTGCCAATATCTCTCTTTTGCAAAGAGCTGCGCATTGGAAAATTCAGGGCTATGTCGTGTAGATGATGGCCTAACAGGAGGCTTTAAAATTTTCTTTCTAGTGTCCTTCGTTTGGGAGAAAAATGCAAAGGTACAAGACAGCTTTTCCTTGCCAATATCTCTCTTTTGCAAAGAGCTACGCATTGGAAAATTCAGGGCTATGTCGTGTAGATGATGGCCTAACAGGAGGCTTTAAAATTTTCTTTCTAGTGTCCTTCGTTTGGGAGAAAAATGCAATGGTACAAGACAGCTTTTCCTTGCCAATATCTCTATTTTGCAAAGAGCTGCGCATTGGAAAATTCAGGGCTATGTCGTGTAGATGATGGCCTAACAGGAGGCTTTAAAATTTTCTTTCTAGTGTCCTTCGTTTGGGAGAAAAATGCAAAGGTACAAGACAGCTTTTCCTTGCCAATATCTCTCTTTTGCAAAGAGCTGCGCATTGGAAAATTCAGGGCTATGTCGTGTAGATGATGGCCTAACAGGAGGCTTTAAAATTTTCTTTCTAGTGTCCTTCGTTTGGGAGAAAAATGCAATGGTACAAAGACAGCTTTTCCTTGCCAATATCTCTCTTTTGCAAAGAGCTGCGCATTGGAAAATTCAGGGCTATGTCGTGTAGATGATGGCCTAACAGGAGGCTTTAAAATTTTCTTTCTAGTGTCCTTCGTTTGGGAGAAAAATGCAAAGGTACAAGACAGCTTTTCCTTGCCAATATCTCTCTTTTGCAAAGAGCTACGCATTGGAAAATTCAGGGCTATATCGTGTAGATGATGGCCTAACAGGAGGCTTTAAAATTTTCTTTCTAGTGACCTTCGTTTGGGAGAAAAATGCAAAGGTACAAGACAGCTTTTCCTTGCCAATATCTCTCTTTTGCAAAGAGCTGCGCATTGGAAAATTCAGGGCTATGTCGTGTAGATGATGCCTAACAGGAGGCTTTAAAATTTTCTTTCTAGTGTCCTTCGTTTGGGAGAAAAATGCAAAGGTACAAGACAGCTTTTCCTTGCCAATATCTCTCTTTTGCAAAGAGCTACGCATTGGAAAATTCAGAGCTATGTCGTGTAGATGATGGCCCTTCAGGAGGCTTTAAAATTTTCTTTCTAGTGTCCTTCGTTTGGGAGAAAAATGCAATGGTACAAAACAGCTTTTCCTTGCCAATATCTCTCTTTTGCAAAGAGCTGCGCATTGGAAAATTCAGGGCTATGTCGTGTAGATGATGGTCTAACAGGAGGCTTTAAAATTTTCTTTCTAGTGTCCTTCGTTTGGGAGAAAAATGCAATGGTACAAGACAGCTTTTCCTTGCCAATATCTCTCTTTTGCAAAGAGCTGCGCATTGGAAAATTCAGGGCTATGTCGTGTAGATCATGGCCTAACAGGAGGCTTTAAAATGTTCTTTCTAGTGTCCTTCGTTTGGGAGAAAAATGCAATGGTACAAGACAGCTTTTCCTTGCCAATATCTCTCTTTTGCAAAGAGCTGCGCATTGGAAAATTCAGGGCTATGTCGTGTTAGATGATGGCCTAACAGGAGGCTTTAAAATTTTCTTTCTAGTGTCCTTCGTTTGGGAGAAAAATGCAAAGGTACAAGACAGCTTTTCCTTGCCAATATCTCTCTTTTGCAAAGAGCTGCGCATTGGAAAATTCAGGGCTATGTCGTGTAGATAATGGCCTAACAGGAGGCTTTAAAATTTTCTTTCTAGTGTCCTTCGTTTGGGAGAAAAATGCAATGGTACAAGACAGCTTTTCCTTGCCAATATCTCTCTTTTGCAAAGAGCTGCACATTGGAAAATTCAGGGCTATGTCGTGTAGATGATGGCCTAACAGGAGGCTTTAAAATTTTCTTTCTAGTGACCTTCGTTTGGGAGAAAAATGCAAAGGTACAAGACTGCTTTTCCATGCCAATATCTCTCTTTTGCAAAGAGCTGCGCATTGGAAAATTCAGGGCTATGTCGTGTAGATGATGGCCTAACAGGAGGCTTTAACATTTTCTTTCTAGTGTCCTTCGTTTGGGAGAAAAATGCAATGGTACAAGACAGCTTTTCCTTGCCAATATCTCTCTTTTGCAAAGAGCTGCGCATTGGAAAATTCAGGGCTATGTCGTGTAGATGATGGCCTAACAGGAGGCTTTAACATTTTCTTTCTAGTGTCCTTCGTTTGGGAGAAAAATGCAATGGTACAAGACAGCTTTTCCTTGCCAATATCTCTCTTTTGCAAAGAGCTGCGCATTGGAAAATTCAGGGCTATGTCGTGTAGATGATGGCCTAACAGGGGGCTTTAAAATTTTCTTTCTAGTGACCTTCGTTTGGGAGAAAAATGCAAAGGTACAAGACAGCTTTTCCTTGCCAATATCTCTCTTTTGCAAAGAGCTGCGCATTGGAAAATTCAGGGCTATGTCGTGTAGATGATGGCCTAACAGGAGGCTTTAAAATTTTCTTTCTAGTGTCCTTCGTTTGGGAGAAAAATGCAATGGTACAAGACAGCTTTTCCTTGCCAATATCTCTCTTTTGCAAAGAGCTGCGCATTGGAAAATTCAGGGCTATGTCGTGTAGATGATGGCCTAACAGGAGGCTTTAAAATTTTCTTTCTAGTGTCCTTCGTTTGGGAGAAAAATGCAAAGGTACAAGACAGCTTTTCCTTGCCAATATCTCTCTTTTGCAAAGAGCTACGCATTGGAAAATTCAGGGCTATATCGTGTAGATGATGGCCTAACAGGAGGCTTTAAAATTTTCTTTCTAGTGACCTTCGTTTGGGAGAAAAATGCAAAGGTACAAGACAGCTTTTCCTTGCCAATATCTCTCTTTTGCAAAGAGCTGCGCATTGGAAAATTCAGGGCTATGTCGTGTAGATGATGCCTAACAGGAGGCTTTAAAATTTTCTTTCTAGTGTCCTTCGTTTGGGAGAAAAATGCAAAGGTACAAGACAGCTTTTCCTTGCCAATATCTCTCTTTTGCAAAGAGCTACGCATTGGAAAATTCAGAGCTATGTCGTGTAGATGATGGCCCTTCAGGAGGCTTTAAAATTTTCTTTCTAGTGTCCTTCGTTTGGGAGAAAAATGCAATGGTACAAAACAGCTTTTCCTTGCCAATATCTCTCTTTTGCAAAGAGCTGCGCATTGGAAAATTCAGGGCTATGTCGTGTAGATGATGGCCTAACAGGAGGCTTTAAAATTTTCTTTCTAGTGTCCTTCGTTTGGGAGAAAAATGCAATGGTACAAGACAGCTTTTCCTTGCCAATATCTCTCTTTTGCAAAGAGCTGCGCATTGGAAAATTCAGGGCTATGTCGTGTAGATCATGGCCTAACAGGAGGCTTTAAAATGTTCTTTCTAGTGTCCTTCGTTTGGGAGAAAAATGCAATGGTACAAGACAGCTTTTCCTTGCCAATATCTCTCTTTTGCAAAGAGCTGCGCATTGGAAAATTCAGGGCTATGTCGTGTAGATGATGGCCTAACAGGAGGCTTTAAAATTTTCTTTCTAGTGTCCTTCGTTTGGGAGAAAAATGCAAAGGTACAAGACAGCTTTTCCTTGCCAATATCTCTCTTTTGCAAAGAGCTGCGCATTGGAAAATTCAGGGCTATGTCGTGTAGATAATGGCCTAACAGGAGGCTTTAAAATTTTCTTTCTAGTGTCCTTCGTTTGGGAGAAAAATGCAATGGTACAAGACAGCTTTTCCTTGCCAATATCTCTCTTTTGCAAAGAGCTGCACATTGGAAAATTCAGGGCTATGTCGTGTAGATGATGGCCTAACAGGAGGCTTTAAAATTTTCTTTCTAGTGACCTTCGTTTGGGAGAAAAATGCAAAGGTACAAGACTGCTTTTCCATGCCAATATCTCTCTTTTGCAAAGAGCTGCGCATTGGAAAATTCAGGGCTATGTCGTGTAGATGATGGCCTAACAGGAGGCTTTAACATTTTCTTTCTAGTGTCCTTCGTTTGGGAGAAAAATGCAATGGTACAAGACAGCTTTTCCTTGCCAATATCTCTCTTTTGCAAAGAGCTGCGCATTGGAAAATTCAGGGCTATGTCGTGTAGATGATGGCCTAACAGGAGGCTTTAACATTTTCTTTCTAGTGTCCTTCGTTTGGGAGAAAAATGCAATGGTACAAGACAGCTTTTCCTTGCCAATATCTCTCTTTTGCAAAGAGCTGCGCATTGGAAAATTCAGGGCTATGTCGTGTAGATGATGGCCTAACAGGGGGCTTTAAAATTTTCTTTCTAGTGACCTTCGTTTGGGAGAAAAATGCAAAGGTACAAGACAGCTTTTCCTTGCCAATATCTCTCTTTTGCAAAGAGCTGCGCATTGGAAAATTCAGGGCTATGTCGTGTAGATGATGGCCTAACAGGAGGCTTTAAAATTTTCTTTCTAGTGTCCTTCGTTTGGGAGAAAAATGCAATGGTACAAGACAGCTTTTCCTTGCCAATATCTCTCTTTTGCAAAGAGCTGCGCATTGGAAAATTCAGGGCTATGTCGTGTAGATGATGGCCTAACAGGAGGCTTTAAAATTTTCTTTCTAGTGTCCTTCGTTTGGGAGAAAAATGCAAAGGTACAAGACAGCTTTTCCTTGCCAATATCTCTCTTTTGCAAAGAGCTACGCATTGGAAAATTCAGAGCTATGTCGTGTAGATGATGGCCTAACAGGAGGCTTTAAAATTTTCTTTCTAGTGTCCTTCGTTTGGGAGAAAAATGCAATGGTACAAAACAGCTTTTCCTTGCCAATATCTCTCTTTTGCAAAGAGCTGCGCATTGGAAAATTCAGGGCTATGTCGTGTAGATAATGGCCTAACAGGAGGCTTTAAAATTTTCTTTCTAGTGTCCTTCGTTTGGGAGAAAAATGCAATGGTACAAGACAGCTTTTCCTTGCCAATATCTCTCTTTTGCAAAGAGCTGCACATTGGAAAATTCAGGGCTATGTCGTGTAGATGATGGCCTAACAGGAGGCTTTAAAATTTTCTTTCTAGTGACCTTCGTTTGGGAGAAAAATGCAAAGGTACAAGACAGCTTTTCCATGCCAATATCTCTCTTTTGCAAAGAGCTGCGCATTGGAAAATTCAGGGCTATGTCGTGTAGATGATGGCCTAACAGGAGGCTTTAACATTTTCTTTCTAGTGTCCTTCGTTTGGGAGAAAAATGCAATGGTACAAGACAGCTTTTCCTTGCCAATATCTCTCTTTTGCAAAGAGCTGCGCATTGGAAAATTCAGGGCTATGTCGTGTAGATCATGGCCTAACAGGAGGCTTTAAAATGTTCTTTCTAGTGTCCTTCGTTTGGGAGAAAAATGCAATGGTACAAGACAGCTTTTCCTTGCCAATATCTCTCTTTTGCAAAGAGCTGCGCATTGGAAAATTCAGGGCTATGTCGTGTAGATGATGGCCTAACAGGAGGCTTTAAAATTTTCTTTCTAGTGTCCTTCGTTTGGGAGAAAAATGCAAAGGTACAAGACAGCTTTTCCTTGCCAATATCTCTCTTTTGCAAAGAGCTGCGCATTGGAAAATTCAGGGCTATGTCGTGTAGATAATGGCCTAACAGGAGGCTTTAAAATTTTCTTTCTAGTGTCCTTCGTTTGGGAGAAAAATGCAATGGTACAAGACAGCTTTTCCTTGCCAATATCTCTCTTTTGCAAAGAGCTGCACATTGGAAAATTCAGGGCTATGTCGTGTAGATGATGGCCTAACAGGAGGCTTTAAAATTTTCTTTCTAGTGACCTTCGTTTGGGAGAAAAATGCAAAGGTACAAGACAGCTTTTCCTTGCCAATATCTCTCTTTTGCAAAGAGCTGCGCATTGGAAAATTCAGGGCTATGTCGTGTAGATGATGGCCTAACAGGAGGCTTTAAAATTTTCTTTCTAGTGTCCTTCGTTTGGGAGAAAAATGCAAAGGTACAAGACAGCTTTTCCTTGCCAATATCTCTCTTTTGCAAAGAGCTACGCATTGGAAAATTCAGAGCTATGTCGTGTAGATGATGGCCTAACAGGAGGCTTTAAAATTTTCTTTCTAGTGTCCTTCGTTTGGGAGAAAAATGCAATGGTACAAAACAGCTTTTCCTTGCCAATATCTCTCTTTTGCAAAGAGCTGCGCATTGGAAAATTCAGGGCTATGTCGTGTAGATGATGGCCTAACAGGAGGCTTTGAAATTTTCTTTCTAGTGTCCTTCGTTTGGGAGAAAAATGCAAAGGTACAAGACAGCTTTTCCTTGCCAATATCTCTCTTTTGCAAAGAGCTGCGCATTGGAAAATTCAGGGCTATGTCGTGTAGATCATGGCCTAACAGGAGGCTTTAAAATGTTCTTTCTAGTGTCCTTCGTTTGGGAGAAAAATGCAATGGTACAAGACAGCTTTTCCTTGCCAATATCTCTCTTTTGCAAAGAGCTGCGCATTGGAAAATTCAGGGCTATGTCGTGTAGATGATGGCCTAACAGGAGGCTTTAAAATTTTCTTTCTAGTGTCCTTCGTTTGGGAGAAAAATGCAAAGGTACAAGACAGCTTTTCCTTGCCAATATCTCTCTTTTGCAAAGAGCTGCGCATTGGAAAATTCAGGGCTATGTCGTGTAGATAATGGCCTAACAGGAGGCTTTAAAATTTTCTTTCTAGGGTCCTTCGTTTGGGAGAAAAATGCAATGGTACAAGACAGCTTTTCCTTGCCAATATCTCTCTTTTGCAAAGAGCTGCACATTGGAAAATTCAGGGCTATGTCGTGTAGATGATGGCCTAACAGGAGGCTTTAAAATTTTCTTTCTAGTGACCTTCGTTTGGGAGAAAAATGCAAAGGTACAAGACTGCTTTTCCATGCCAATATCTCTCTTTTGCAAAGAGCTGCGCATTGGAAAATTCAGGGCTATGTCGTGTAGATGATGGCCTAACAGGAGGCTTTAACATTTTCTTTCTAGTGTCCTTCGTTTGGGAGAAAAATGCAATGGTACAAGACAGCTTTTCCTTGCCAATATCTCTCTTTTGCAAAGAGCTGCGCATTGGAAAATTCAGGGCTATGTCGTGTAGATGATGGCCTAACAGGAGGCTTTAACATTTTCTTTCTAGTGTCCTTCGTTTGGGAGAAAAATGCAATGGTACAAGACAGCTTTTCCTTGCCAATATCTCTCTTTTGCAAAGAGCTGCGCATTGGAAAATTCAGGGCTATGTCGTGTAGATGATGGCCTAACAGGGGGCTTTAAAATTTTCTTTCTAGTGACCTTCGTTTGGGAGAAAAATGCAAAGGTACAAGACAGCTTTTCCTTGCCAATATCTCTCTTTTGCAAAGAGCTGCGCATTGGAAAATTCAGGGCTATGTCGTGTAGATGATGGCCTAACAGGAGGCTTTAAAATTTTCTTTCTAGTGTCCTTCGTTTGGGAGAAAAATGCAATGGTACAAGACAGCTTTTCCTTGCCAATATCTCTCTTTTGCAAAGAGCTGCGCATTGGAAAATTCAGGGCTATGTCGTGTAGATGATGGCCTAACAGGAGGCTTTAAAATTTTCTTTCTAGTGTCCTTCGTTTGGGAGAAAAATGCAAAGGTACAAGACAGCTTTTCCTTGCCAATATCTCTCTTTTGCAAAGAGCTACGCATTGGAAAATTCAGAGCTATGTCGTGTAGATGATGGCCTAACAGGAGGCTTTAAAATTTTCTTTCTAGTGTCCTTCGTTTGGGAGAAAAATGCAATGGTACAAAACAGCTTTTCCTTGCCAATATCTCTCTTTTGCAAAGAGCTGCGCATTGGAAAATTCAGGGCTATGTCGTGTAGATAATGGCCTAACAGGAGGCTTTAAAATTTTCTTTCTAGTGTCCTTCGTTTGGGAGAAAAATGCAATGGTACAAGACAGCTTTTCCTTGCCAATATCTCTCTTTTGCAAAGAGCTGCACATTGGAAAATTCAGGGCTATGTCGTGTAGATGATGGCCTAACAGGAGGCTTTAAAATTTTCTTTCTAGTGACCTTCGTTTGGGAGAAAAATGCAAAGGTACAAGACAGCTTTTCCATGCCAATATCTCTCTTTTGCAAAGAGCTGCGCATTGGAAAATTCAGGGCTATGTCGTGTAGATGATGGCCTAACAGGAGGCTTTAACATTTTCTTTCTAGTGTCCTTCGTTTGGGAGAAAAATGCAATGGTACAAGACAGCTTTTCCTTGCCAATATCTCTCTTTTGCAAAGAGCTGCGCATTGGAAAATTCAGGGCTATGTCGTGTAGATCATGGCCTAACAGGAGGCTTTAAAATGTTATTTCTAGTGTCCTTCGTTTGGGAGAAAAATGCAATGGTACAAGACAGCTTTTCCTTGCCAATATCTCTCTTTTGCAAAGAGCTGCGCATTGGAAAATTCAGGGCTATGTCGTGTAGATGATGGCCTAACAGGAGGCTTTAAAATTTTCTTTCTAGTGTCCTTCGTTTGGGAGAAAAATGCAAAGGTACAAGACAGCTTTTCCTTGCCAATATCTCTCTTTTGCAAAGAGCTGCGCATTGGAAAATTCAGGGCTATGTCGTGTAGATAATGGCCTAACAGGAGGCTTTAAAATTTTCTTTCTAGTGTCCTTCGTTTGGGAGAAAAATGCAATGGTACAAGACAGCTTTTCCTTGCCAATATCTCTCTTTTGCAAAGAGCTGCACATTGGAAAATTCAGGGCTATGTCGTGTAGATGATGGCCTAACAGGAGGCTTTAAAATTTTCTTTCTAGTGACCTTCGTTTGGGAGAAAAATGCAAAGGTACAAGACAGCTTTTCCTTGCCAATATCTCTCTTTTGCAAAGAGCTGCGCATTGGAAAATTCAGGGCTATGTCGTGTAGATGATGGCCTAACAGGAGGCTTTAACATTTTCTTTCTAGTGTCCTTCGTTTGGGAGAAAAATGCAATGGTACAAGACAGCTTTTCCTTGCCAATATCTCTCTTTTGCAAAGAGCTGCGCATTGGAAAATTCAGGGCTATGTCGTGTAGATGATGGCCTAACAGGGGGCTTTAAAATTTTCTTTCTAGTGACCTTCGTTTGGGAGAAAAATGCAAAGGTACAAGACAGCTTTTCCTTGCAAATATCTCTCTTTTGCAAAGAGCTGCGCATTGGAAAATTCAGGGCTATGTCGTGTAGATGATGGCCTAACAGGAGGCTTTAAAATTTTCTTTCTAGTGTCCTTCGTTTGGGAGAAAAATGCAATGGTACAAGACAGCTTTTCCTTGCCAATATCTCTCTTTTGCAAAGAGCTGCGCATTGGAAAATTCAGGGCTATGTCGTGTAGATGATGGCCTAACAGGAGGCTTTAAAATTTTCTTTCTAGTGTCCTTCGTTTGGGAGAAAAATGCAAAGGTACAAGACAGCTTTTCCTTGCCAATATCTCTCTTTTGCAAAGAGCTACGCATTGGAAAATTCAGAGCTATGTCGTGTAGATGATGGCCTAACAGGAGGCTTTAAAATTTTCTTTCTAGTGTCCTTCGTTTGGGAGAAAAATGCAATGGTACAAAACAGCTTTTCCTTGCCAATATCTCTCTTTTGCAAAGAGCTGCGCATTGGAAAATTCAGGGCTATGTCGTGTAGATGATGGCCTAACAGGAGGCTTTGAAATTTTCTTTCTAGTGTCCTTCGTTTGGGAGAAAAATGCAAAGGTACAAGACAGCTTTTCCTTGCCAATATCTCTCTTTTGCAAAGAGCTGCGCATTGGAAAATTCAGGGCTATGTCGTGTAGATGATGGCCTAACAGGAGGCTTTAAAATTTTCTTTCTAGTGTCCTTCGTTTGGGAGAAAAATGCAATGGTACAAGACAGCTTTTCCTTGCCAATATCTCTCTTTTGCAAAGAGCTGCGCATTGGAAAATTCAGGGCTATGTCGTGTAGATGATGGCCTAACAGGAGGCTTTAAAATTTTCTTTCTAGTGTCCTTCGTTTGGGAGAAAAATGCAAAGGTACAAGACAGCTTTTCCTTGCCAATATCTCTCTTTTGCAAAGAGCTACGCATTGGAAAATTCAGGGCTATGTCGTGTAGATGATGGCCTAACAGGAGGCTTTAAAATTTTCTTTCTAGTGTCCTTCGTTTGGGAGAAAAATGCAAAGGTACAAGACAGCTTTTCCTTGCCAATATCTCTCTTTTGCAAAGAGCTGCGCATTGGAAAATTCAGGGCTATGTCGTGTAGATGATGGCCTAACAGGAGGCTTTAAAATTTTCTTTCTAGTGTCCTTCGTTTGGGAGAAAAATGCAAAGGTACAAGACAGCTTTTCCTTGCCAATATCTCTCTTTTGCAAAGAGCTACGCATTGGAAAATTCAGGGCTATATCGTGTAGATGATGGCCTAACAGGAGGCTTTAAAATTTTCTTTCTAGTGACCTTCGTTTGGGAGAAAAATGCAAAGGTACAAGACAGCTTTTCCTTGCCAATATCTCTCTTTTGCAAAGAGCTGCGCATTGGAAAATTCAGGGCTATGTCGTGTAGATGATGGCCTAACAGGAGGCTTTAAAATTTTCTTTCTAGTGTCCTTCGTTTGGGAGAAAAATGCAAAGGTACAAGACAGCTTTTCCTTGCCAATATCTCTCTTTTGCAAAGAGCTGCGCATTGGAAAATTCAGGGCTATGTCGTGTAGATGATGGCCTAACAGGAGGCTTTAAAATTTTCTTTCTAGTGTCCTTCGTTTGGGAGAAAAATGCAAAGGTACAAGACAGCTTTTCCTTGCCAATATCTCTCTTTTGCAAAGAGCTACGCATTGGAAAATTCAGGGCTATGTCGTGTAGATGATGGCCTAACAGGAGGCTTTAAAATTTTCTTTCTAGTGTCCTTCGTTTGGGAGAAAAATGCAAAGGTACAAGACAGCTTTTCCTTGCCAATATCTCTCTTTTGCAAAGAGCTGCGCATTGGAAAATTCAGGGCTATGTCGTGTAGATGATGGCCTAACAGGAGGCTTTAAAATTTTCTTTCTAGTGTCCTTCGTTTGGGAGAAAAATGCAAAGGTACAAGACAGCTTTTCCTTGCCAATATCTCTCTTTTGCAAAGAGCTACGCATTGGAAAATTCAGGGCTATATCGTGTAGATGATGGCCTAACAGGAGGCTTTAAAATTTTCTTTCTAGTGACCTTCGTTTGGGAGAAAAATGCAAAGGTACAAGACAGCTTTTCCTTGCCAATATCTCTCTTTTGCAAAGAGCTGCGCATTGGAAAATTCAGGGCTATGTCGTGTAGATGATGGCCTAACAGGAGGCTTTAAAATTTTCTTTCTAGTGTCCTTCGTTTGGGAGAAAAATGCAAAGGTACAAGACAGCTTTTCCTTGCCAATATCTCTCTTTTGCAAAGAGCTACGCATTGGAAAATTCAGAGCTATGTCGTGTAGATGATGGCCCTTCAGGAGGCTTTAAAATTTTCTTTCTAGTGTCCTTCGTTTGGGAGAAAAATGCAATGGTACAAAACAGCTTTTCCTTGCCAATATCTCTCTTTTGCAAAGAGCTGCGCATTGGAAAATTCAGGGCTATGTCGTGTAGATGATGGCCTAACAGGAGGCTTTAAAATTTTCTTTCTAGTGTCCTTCGTTTGGGAGAAAAATGCAATGGTACAAGACAGCTTTTCCTTGCCAATATCTCTCTTTTGCAAAGAGCTGCGCATTGGAAAATTCAGGGCTATGTCGTGTAGATCATGGCCTAACAGGAGGCTTTAAAATGTTCTTTCTAGTGTCCTTCGTTTGGGAGAAAAATGCAATGGTACAAGACAGCTTTTCCTTGCCAATATCTCTCTTTTGCAAAGAGCTGCGCATTGGAAAATTCAGGGCTATGTCGTGTAGATGATGGCCTAACAGGAGGCTTTAAAATTTTCTTTCTAGTGTCCTTCGTTTGGGAGAAAAATGCAAAGGTACAAGACAGCTTTTCCTTGCCAATATCTCTCTTTTGCAAAGAGCTGCGCATTGGAAAATTCAGGGCTATGTCGTGTAGATAATGGCCTAACAGGAGGCTTTAAAATTTTCTTTCTAGTGTCCTTCGTTTGGGAGAAAAATGCAATGGTACAAGACAGCTTTTCCTTGCCAATATCTCTCTTTTGCAAAGAGCTGCACATTGGAAAATTCAGGGCTATGTCGTGTAGATGATGGCCTAACAGGAGGCTTTAAAATTTTCTTTCTAGTGACCTTCGTTTGGGAGAAAAATGCAAAGGTACAAGACAGCTTTTCCTTGCCAATATCTCTCTTTTGCAAAGAGCTGCGCATTGGAAAATTCAGGGCTATGTCGTGTAGATGATGGCCTAACAGGAGGCTTTAACATTTTCTTTCTAGTGTCCTTCGTTTGGGAGAAAAATGCAATGGTACAAGACAGCTTTTCCTTGCCAATATCTCTCTTTTGCAAAGAGCTGCGCATTGGAAAATTCAGGGCTATGTCGTGTAGATGATGGCCTAACAGGGGGCTTTAAAATTTTCTTTCTAGTGACCTTCGTTTGGGAGAAAAATGCAAAGGTACAAGACAGCTTTTCCTTGCCAATATCTCTCTTTTGCAAAGAGCTGCGCATTGGAAAATTCAGGGCTATGTCGTGTAGATGATGGCCTAACAGGAGGCTTTAAAATTTTCTTTCTAGTGTCCTTCGTTTGGGAGAAAAATGCAATGGTACAAGACAGCTTTTCCTTGCCAATATCTCTCTTTTGCAAAGAGCTGCGCATTGGAAAATTCAGGGCTATGTCGTGTAGATGATGGCCTAACAGGAGGCTTTAAAATTTTCTTTCTAGTGTCCTTCGTTTGGGAGAAAAATGCAAAGGTACAAGACAGCTTTTCCTTGCCAATATCTCTCTTTTGCAAAGAGCTACGCATTGGAAAATTCAGAGCTATGTCGTGTAGATGATGGCCTAACAGGAGGCTTTAAAATTTTCTTTCTAGTGTCCTTCGTTTGGGAGAAAAATGCAATGGTACAAAACAGCTTTTCCTTGCCAATATCTCTCTTTTGCAAAGAGCTGCGCATTGGAAAATTCAGGGCTATGTCGTGTAGATGATGGCCTAACAGGAGGCTTTAAAATTTTCTTTCTAGTGTCCTTCGTTTGGGAGAAAAATGCAATGGTACAAGACAGCTTTTCCTTGCCAATATCTCTTTTTTGCAAAGAGCTGCGCATTGGAAAATTCAGGGCTATGTCGTGTAGATGATGGCCTAATAGGAGGCTTTAAAATGTTCTTTCTAGTGTCCTTCGTTTGGGAGAAAAATGCAAAGGTACAAGACAGCTTTTCCTTGCCAATATCTCTCTTTTGCAAAGAGCTGCGCATTGGAAAATTCAGGGCTATGTCGTGTAGATGATGGCCTAACAGGAGGCTTTCAAATTTTCTTTCTAGTGTCCTTCGTTTGGGAGAAAAATGCAAAGGTACAAGACAGCTTTTCCTTGCAAATATCTCTCTTTTGCAAAGAGCTACGCATTGGAAAATTCAGGGCTATGTCGTGTAGATGATGGCCTAACAGGAGGCTTTAAAATTTTCTTTCTAGTGACCTTCGTTTGGGAGAAAAATGCAAAGGTACAAGACAGCTTTTCCTTGCCAATATCTCTCTTTTGCAAAGAGCTGCGCATTGGAAAATCCAGGGCTATGTCGTGTAGATGATGGCCTAACAGCAGGCTTTAAAATGTTCTTTCTAGTGTCCTTCGTTTGGGAGAAAAATGCAATGGTACAAGACAGCTTTTCCTTGCCAATATCTCTCTTTTGCAAAGAGCTGCGCATTGGAAAATTCAGGGCTATGTCGTGTAGATGATGGCCTAACAGGGGGCTTTAAAATTTTCTTTCTAGTGACCTTCGTTTGGGAGAAAAATGCAAAGCTACAAGACAGCTTTTCCTTGCCAATATCTCTCTTTTGCAAAGAGCTGCGCATTGGAAAATTCAGGGCTATGTCGTGTAGATGATGGCCTAACAGGAGGCTTTAACATTTTCTTTCTAGTGTCCTTCGTTTGGGAGAAAAATGCAATGGTACAAGACAGCTTTTCCTTGCCAATATCTCTCTTTTGCAAAGAGCTGCGCATTGGAAAATTCAGGGCTATGTCGTGTAGATGATGGCCTAACAGGAGGCTTTAAAATTTTCTTTCTAGTGTCCTTCGTTTGGGAGAAAAATGCAATGGTACAAAACAGCTTTTCCTTGCCAATATCTCTCTTTTGCAAAGAGCTGCGCATTGGAAAATTCAGGGCTATGTCGTGTAGATGATGGCCTAACAGGAGGCTTTAAAATTTTCTTTCTAGTGTCCTTCGTTTGGGAGAAAAATGCAATGGTACAAGACAGCTTTTCCTTGCCAATATCTCTCTTTTGCAAAGAGCTGCGCATTGGAAAATTCAGGGCTATGTCGTGTAGATCATGGCCTAACAGGAGGCTTTAAAATGTTCTTTCTAGTGTCCTTCGTTTGGGAGAAAAATGCAATGGTACAAGACAGCTTTTCCTTGCCAATATCTCTCTTTTGCAAAGAGCTGCGCATTGGAAAATTCAGGGCTATGTCGTGTAGATGATGGCCTAACAGGAGGCTTTAAAATTTTCTTTCTAGTGACCTTCGTTTGGGAGAAAAATGCAAAGGTACAAGACAGCTTTTCCTTGCCAATATCTCTCTTTTGCAAAGAGCTGCGCATTGGAAAATTCAGGGCTATGTCGTGTAGATGATGGCCTAACAGGAGGCTTTAAAATTTTCTTTCTAGTGTCCTTCGTTTGGGAGAAAAATGCAAAGGTACAAGACAGCTTTTCCTTGCCAATATCTCTCTTTTGCAAAGAGCTACGCATTGGAAAATTCAGAGCTATGTCGTGTAGATGATGGCCTAACAGGAGGCTTTAAAATTTTCTTTCTAGTGTCCTTCGTTTGGGAGAAAAATGCAATGGTACAAAACAGCTTTTCCTTGCCAATATCTCTCTTTTGCAAAGAGCTGCGCATTGGAAAATTCAGGGCTATGTCGTGTAGATGATGGCCTAACAGGAGGCTTTAAAATTTTCTTTCTAGTGTCCTTCGTTTGGGAGAAAAATGCAAAGGTACAAGACAGCTTTTCCTTGCCAATATCTCTCTTTTGCAAAGAGCTGCGCATTGGAAAATTCAGGGCTATGTCGTGTAGATGATGGCCTAACAGGAGGCTTTAAAATTTTCTTTCTAGTGTCCTTCGTTTGGGAGAAAAATGCAATGGTACAAGACAGCTTTTCCTTGCCAATATCTCTCTTTTGCAAAGAGCTGCGCATTGGAAAATTCAGGGCTATGTCGTGTAGATGATGGCCTAACAGGGGGCTTTAAAATTTTCTTTCTAGTGACCTTCGTTTGGGAGAAAAATGCAAAGGTACAAGACAGCTTTTCCTTGCCAATATCTCTCTTTTGCAAAGAGCTGCGCATTGGAAAATTCAGGGCTATGTCGTGTAGATGATGGCCTAACAGGAGGCTTTAAAATTTTCTTTCTAGTGTCCTTCGTTTGGGAGAAAAATGCAATGGTACAAGACAGCTTTTCCTTGCCAATATCTCTTTTTTGCAAAGAGCTGCGCATTGGAAAATTCAGGGCTATGTCGTGTAGATGATGGCCTAATAGGAGGCTTTAAAATGTTCTTTCTAGTGTCCTTCGTTTGGGAGAAAAATGCAAAGGTACAAGACAGCTTTTCCTTGCCAATATCTCTCTTTTGCAAAGAGCTGCGCATTGGAAAATTCAGGGCTATGTCGTGTAGATGATGGCCTAACAGGAGGCTTTCAAATTTTCTTTCTAGTGTCCTTCGTTTGGGAGAAAAATGCAAAGGTACAAGACAGCTTTTCCTTGCAAATATCTCTCTTTTGCAAAGAGCTACGCATTGGAAAATTCAGGGCTATGTCGTGTAGATGATGGCCTAACAGGAGGCTTTAAAATTTTCTTTCTAGTGACCTTCGTTTGGGAGAAAAATGCAAAGGTACAAGACAGCTTTTCCTTGCCAATATCTCTCTTTTGCAAAGAGCTGCGCATTGGAAAATCCAGGGCTATGTCGTGTAGATGATGGCCTAACAGCAGGCTTTAAAATGTTCTTTCTAGTGTCCTTCGTTTGGGAGAAAAATGCAATGGTACAAGACAGCTTTTCCTTGCCAATATCTCTCTTTTGCAAAGAGCTGCGCATTGGAAAATTCAGGGCTATGTCGTGTAGATGATGGCCTAACAGGGGGCTTTAAAATTTTCTTTCTAGTGACCTTCGTTTGGGAGAAAAATGCAAAGGTACAAGACAGCTTTTCCTTGCCAATATCTCTCTTTTGCAAAGAGCTGCGCATTGGAAAATTCAGGGCTATGTCGTGTAGATGATGGCCTAACAGGAGGCTTTAACATTTTCTTTCTAGTGTCCTTCGTTTGGGAGAAAAATGCAATGGTACAAGACAGCTTTTCCTTGCCAATATCTCTCTTTTGCAAAGAGCTGCGCATTGGAAAATTCAGGGCTATGTCGTGTAGATGATGGCCTAACAGGAGGCTTTAAAATTTTCTTTCTAGTGTCCTTCGTTTGGGAGAAAAATGCAAAGGTACAAGACAGCTTTTCCTTGCCAATATCTCTCTTTTGCAAAGAGCTGCGCATTGGAAAATTCAGGGCTATGTCGTGTAGATGATGGCCTAACAGGAGGCTTTAAAATTTTCTTTCTAGTGTCCTTCGTTTGGGAGAAAAATGCAAAGGTACAAGACAGCTTTTCCTTGCAAATATCTCTCTTTTGCAAAGAGCTACGCATTGGAAAATTCAGGGCTATGTCGTGTAGATGATGGCCTAACAGGAGGCTTTAAAATTTTCTTTCTAGTGACCTTCGTTTGGGAGAAAAATGCAAAGGTACAAGACAGCTTTTCCTTGCCAATATCTCTCTTTTGCAAAGAGCTGCGCATTGGAACATTCAGGGCTATGTCGTGTAGATGATGGCCTAACAGGAGGCTTTAAAATGTTCTTTCTAGTGTCCTTCGTTTGGGAGAAAAATGCAATGGTACAATACAGCTTTTCCTTGCCAATATCTCTCTTTTGCAAAGAGCTGCGCATTGGAAAATTCAGGGCTATGTCGTGTAGATGATGGCCTAACAGGAGGCTTTAAAATTTTCTTTCTAGTGACCTTCGTTTGGGAGAAAAATGCAAAGGTACAAGACAGCTTTTCCTTGCCAATATCTCTCTTTTGCAAAGAGCTGCGCATTGGAAAATTCAGGGCTATGTCGTGTAGATGATGGCCTAACAGGAGGCTTTAACATTTTCTTTCTAGTGTCCTTCGTTTGGGAGAAAAATGCAATGGTACAAGACAGCTTTTCCTTGCCAATATCTCTCTTTTGCAAAGAGCTGCGCATTGGAAAATTCAGGGCTATGTCGTGTAGATGATGGCCTAACAGGGGGCTTTAAAATTTTCTTTCTAGTGACCTTCGTTTGGGAGAAAAATGCAAAGGTACAAGACAGCTTTTCCTTGCCAATATCTCTCTTTTGCAAAGAGCTGCGCATTGGAAAATTCAGGGCTATGTCGTGTAGATGATGGCCTAACAGGAGGCTTTACAATTTTCTTTCTAGTGTCCTTCGTTTGGGAGAAAAATGCAATGGTACAAGACAGCTTTTCCTTGCCAATATCTCTCTTTTGCAAAGAGCTGCGCATTGGAAAATTCAGGGCTATGTCGTGTAGATGATGGCCTAACAGGAGGCTTTAAAATTTTCTTTCTAGTGTCCTTCGTTTGGGAGAAAAATGCAAAGGTACAAGACAGCTTTTCCTTGCCAATATCTCTCTTTTGCAAAGTGCTGCGCATTGGAAAATTCAGGGCTATGTCGTGTAGATGATGGCCTAACAGGAGGCTTTAAAATTTTCTTTCTAGTGTCCTTCGTTTGGGAGAAAAATGCAAAGGTACAAGACAGCTTTTCCTTGCAAATATCTCTCTTTTGCATAGAGCTACGCATTGGAAAATTCAGGGCTATGTCGTGTAGATGATGGCCTAACAGGAGGCTTTAAAATTTTCTTTCTAGTGACCTTCGTTTGGGAGAAAAATGCAAAGGTACAAGACAGCTTTTCCTTGCCAATATCTCTCTTTTGCAAAGAGCTGCGCATTGGAAAATTCAGGGCTATGTCGTGTAGATGATGGCCTAACAGCAGGCTTTAAAATGTTCTTTCTAGTGTCCTTCGTTTGGGAGAAAAATGCAATGGTACAAGACAACTTTTCCTTGCCAATATCTCTCTTTTGCAAAGAGCTGCGCATTGGAAAATTCAGGGCTATGTCGTGTAGATGATGGCCTAACAGGGGGCTTTAAAATTTTCTTTCTAGTGACCTTCGTTTGGGAGAAAAATGCAAAGGTACAAGACAGCTTTTCCTTGCCAATATCTCTCTTTTGCAAAGAGCTGCGCATTGGAAAATTCAGGGCTATGTCGTGTAGATGATGGCCTAACAGGAGGCTTTAACATTTTCTTTCTAGTGTCCTTCGTTTGGGAGAAAAATGCAATAGTACAAGACAGCTTTTCCTTGCCAATATCTCACTTTTGCAAAGAGCTGCGCATTGGAAAATTCAGGGCTATGTCGTGTAGATGATGGCCTAACAGGAGGCTTTAAAATTTTCTTTCTAGTGTCCTTCGTTTGGGAGAAAAATGCAATGGTACAAGACAGCTTTTCCTTGCCAATATCTCTCTTTTGCAAAGAGCTGCGCATTGGAAAATTCAGGGCTATGTCGTGTAGATGATGGCCTAACAGGAGGCTTTAAAATTTTCTTTCTAGTGTCCTTCGTTTGGGAGAAAAATGCAAAGGTACAAGACAGCTTTTCCTTGCCAATATCTCTCTTTTGCAAAGAGCTGCGCATTGGAAAATTCAGGGCTATGTCGTGTAGATGATGGCCTAACAGGAGGCTTTAAAATTTTCTTTCTAGTGTCCTTCGTTTGGGAGAAAAATGCAAAGGTACAAGACAGCTTTTCCTTGCAAATATCTCTCTTTTGCAAAGAGCTGCGCATTGGAAAATTCAGGGCTATGTCGTGTAGATGATGGCCTAACAGCAGGCTTTAAAATGTTCTTTCTAGTGTCCTTCGTTTGGGAGAAAAATGCAATGGTACAAGACAGCTTTTCCTTGCCAATATCTCTCTTTTGCAAAGAGCTACGCATTGGAAAATTCAGGGCTATGTCGTGTAGATGATGGCCTAACAGGAGGCTTTAAAATTTTCTTTCTAGTGACCTTCGTTTGGGAGAAAAATGCAAAGGTACAAGACAGCTTTTCCTTGCCAATATATATCTCTCTTTTGCAAAGAGCTGCGCATTGGAAAATTCAGGGCTATGTCGTGTAGATGATGGCCTAACAGGAGGCTTTAACATTTTCTTTCTAGTGTCCTTCGTTTGGGAGAAAAATGCAATGGTACAAGACAGCTTTTCCTTGCCAATATCTCTCTTTTGCAAAGAGCTGCGCATTGGAAAATTCAGGGCTATGTCGTGTAGATGATGGCCTAACAGGGGGCTTTAAAATTTTCTTTCTAGTGACCTTCGTTTGGGAGAAAAATGCAAAGGTACAAGACAGCTTTTCCTTGCCAATATCTCTCTTTTGCAAAGAGCTGCGCATTGGAAAATTCAGGGCTATGTCGTGTAGATGATGGCCTAACAGGAGGCTTTAACATTTCTTTCTAGTGTCCTTCGTTTGGGAGAAAAATGCAATGGTACAAGACAGCTTTTCCTTGCAATATCTCTCTTTTGCAAAGAGCTGCGCATTGGAAAATTTAGGGCTATGTCGTGTAGATGATGGCCTAACAGGAGGCTTTAAAATTTTCTTTCTAGTGTCCTTCGTTTGGAGAAAAATGCAATGGTACAAGACAGCTTTTCCTTGCCAATATCTCTCTTTTGCAAAGAGCTGCGCATTGGAAAATTCAGGGCTATGTCGTGTAGATGATGGCCTAACAGGAGGCTTTAAAATTTTCTTTCTAGTGTCCTTCGTTTGGGAGAAAATGCAAAGGTACAAGACAGCTTTTCCTTGCCAATATCTCTCTTTTGCAAAGAGCTGCGCATTGGAAAATTCAGGGCTATGTCGTGTAGATGATCGCCTAACAGGAGGCTTTAAAATTTTCTTTCTAGTGTCCTTCGTTTGGGAGAAAAATGCAAAGGTACAAGACAGCTTTTCTTGCAAATATCTCTCTTTTGCAAAGAGCTACGCATTGGAAAATTCAGGGCTATGTCGTGTAGATGATAACCTAACAGGAGGCTTTAAAATTTTTCTTTCTAGTGTCCTTCGTTTGGGAGAAAAATGCAAAAGGTACAAGACAGCTTTTCCTTGCCAATATCTCTCTTTTGCAAAGAGCTGCGCATTGGAAAATTCAGGGCTATGTCGTGTAGATGATGGCCTAACAGGAGCTTTAACATTTTCTTTCTAGTGTCCTTCGTTTGGGAGAAAAATGCAATGGTACAAGACAGCTTTTCCTTGCCAATATCTCTCTTTTGCAAAGAGCTGCGCATTGGAAAATTCAGGGCTATGTCGTGTAGATGATGGCCTAACAGGAGGCTTTAAAATTTTCTTTCTAGTGTCCTTCGTTTGGGAGAAAAATGCAATGGTACAAGACAGCTTTTCCTTGCCAATATCTCTCTTTTGCAAAGAGCTGCGCATTGGAAAATTCAGGGCTATGTCGTGTAGATGATGGCCTAACAGGAGGCTTTAAAATTTTCTTTCTAGTGTCCTTCGTTTGGGAGAAAAATGCAAAGGTACAAGACAGCTTTTCCTTGCCAATATCTCTCTTTTGCAAAGAGCTGCGCATTGGAAAATTCAGGGCTATGTCGTGTAGATGATGGCCTAACAGGAGGCTTTAAAATTTTCTTTCTAGTGTCCTTCGTTTGGGAGAAAAATGCAAAGGTACAAGACAGCTTTTCCTTGCAAATATCTCTCTTTTGCAAAGAGCTACGCATTGGAAAATTCAGGGCTATGTCGTGTAGATGATGGCCTAACAGGAGGCTTTAAAATTTTCTTTCTAGTGACCTTCGTTTGGGAGAAAAATGCAAAGGTACAAGACAGCTTTTCCTTGCCAATATCTCTCTTTTGCAAAGAGCTGCGCATTGGAAAATTCAGGGCTATGTCGTGTAGATGATGGCCTAACAGGAGGCTTTAAAATTTTCTTTCTAGTGTCCTTCGTTTGGGAGAAAAATGCAATGGTACAAGACAGCTTTTCCTTGCCAATATCTCTCTTTTGCAAAGAGCTGCGCATTGGAAAATTCAGGGCTATGTCGTGTAGATGATGGCCTAACAGGAGGCTTTAAAATTTTCTTTCTAGTGACCTTCGTTTGGGAGAAAAATGCAATGGTACAAGACAGCTTTTCCTTGCCAATATCTCTCTTTTGCAAAGAGCTGCGCATTGGAAAATTCAGGGCTATGTCGTGTAGATGATGGCCTAACAGGAGGCTTTAAAATTTTCTTTCTAGTGACCTTCGTTTGGGAGAAAAATGCAAAGGTACAAGACAGCTTTTCCTTGCCAATATCTCTCTTTTGCAAAGAGCTGCGCATTGGAAAATTCAGGGCTATGTCGTGTAGATGATGGCCTAACAGGAGGCTTTAACATTTTCTTTCTAGTGTCCTTCGTTTGGGAGAAAAATGCAATGGTACAAGACAGCTTTTCCTTGCCAATATCTCTCTTTTGCAAAGAGCTGCGCATTGGAAAATTCAGGGCTATGTCGTGTAGATGATGGCCTAACAGGGGGCTTTAAAATTTTCTTTCTAGTGACCTTCGTTTGGGAGAAAAATGCAAAGGTACAAGACAGCTTTTCCTTGCCAATATCTCTCTTTTGCAAAGAGCTGCGCATTGGAAAATTCAGGGCTATGTCGTGTAGATGATGGCCTAACAGGAGGCTTTAACATTTTCTTTCTAGTGTCCTTCGTTTGGGAGAAAAATGCAATGGTACAAGACAGCTTTTCCTTGCCAATATCTCTCTTTTGCAAAGAGCTGCGCATTGGAAAATTCAGGGCTATGTCGTGTAGATGATGGCCTAACAGGAGGCTTTAAAATTTTCTTTCTAGTGTCCTTCGTTTGGGAGAAAAATGCAATGGTACAAGACAGCTTTTCCTTGCCAATATCTCTCTTTTGCAAAGAGCTGCGCATTGGAAAATTCAGGGCTATGTCGTGTAGATGATGGCCTAACAGGAGGCTTTAAAATTTTCTTTCTAGTGTCCTTCGTTTGGGAGAAAAATGCAAAGGTACAAGACAGCTTTTCCTTGCCAATATCTCTCTTTTGCAAAGAGCTGCGCATTGGAAAATTCAGGGCTATGTCGTGTAGATGATGGCCTAACAGGAGGCTTTAAAATTTTCTTTCTAGTGTCCTTCGTTTGGGAGAAAAATGCAAAGGTACAAGACAGCTTTTCCTTGCAAATATCTCTCTTTTGTAAAGAGCTACGCATTGGAAAATTCAGGGCTATGTCGTGTAGATGATGGCCTAACAGGAGGCTTTAAAATTTTCTTTCTAGTGACCTTCGTTTGGGAGAAAAATGCAAAGGTACAAGACAGCTTTTCCTTGCCAATATCTCTCTTTTGCAAAGAGCTGCGCATTGGAAAATTCAGGGCTATGTCGTGTAGATGATGGCCTAACAGCAGGCTTTAAAATGTTCTTTCTAGTGTCCTTCGTTTGGGAGAAAAATGCAATGGTACAAGACAGCTTTTCCTTGCCAATATCTCTCTTTTGCAAAGAGCTGCGCATTGGAAAATTCAGGGCTATGTCGTGTAGATGATGGCCTAACAGGAGGCTTTAAAATTTTCTTTCTAGTGTCCTTCGTTTGGGAGAAAAATGCAAAGGTACAAGACAGCTTTTCCTTGCCAATATCTCTCTTTTGCAAAGAGCTACGCATTGGAAAATTCAGGGCTATGTCGTGTAGATGATGGCCTAACAGGAGGCTTTAAAATTTTCTTTCTAGTGTCCTTCGTTTGGGAGAAAAATGCAATGGTACAAGACAGCTTTTCCTTGCCAATATCTCTCTTTTGCAAAGAGCTGCGCATTGGAAAATTCAGGGCTATGTCGTGTAGATGATGGCCTAACAGGAGGCTTTAAAATTTTCTTTCTAGTGACCTTCGTTTGGGAGAAAAATGCAAAGGTACAAGACAGCTTTTCCTTGCCAATATCTCTCTTTTGCAAAGAGCTGCGCATTGGAAAATTCAGGGCTATGTCGTGTAGATGATGGCCTAACAGGAGGCTTTAACATTTTCTTTCTAGTGTCCTTCGTTTGGGAGAAAAATGCAATGGTACAAGACAGCTTTTCCTTGCCAATATCTCTCTTTTGCAAAGAGCTGCGCATTGGAAAATTCAGGGCTATGTCGTGTAGATGATGGCCTAACAGGGGGCTTTAAAATTTTCTTTCTAGTGACCTTCGTTTGGGAGAAAAATGCAAAGGTACAAGACAGCTTTTCCTTGCCAATATCTCTCTTTTGCAAAGAGCTGCGCATTGGAAAATTCAGGGCTATGTCGTGTAGATGATGGCCTAACAGGAGGCTTTAACATTTTCTTTCTAGTGTCCTTCGTTTGGGAGAAAAATGCAATGGTACAAGACAGCTTTTCCTTGCCAATATCTCTCTTTTGCAAAGAGCTGCGCATTGGAAAATTCAGGGCTATGTCGTGTAGATGATGGCCTAACAGGAGGCTTTAAAATTTTCTTTCTAGTGTCCTTCGTTTGGGAGAAAAATGCAATGGTACAAGACAGCTTTTCCTTGCCAATATCTCTCTTTTGCAAAGAGCTGCGCATTGGAAAATTCAGGGCTATGTCGTGTAGATGATGGCCTAACAGGAGGCTTTAAAATTTTCTTTCTAGTGTCCTTCGTTTGGGAGAAAAATGCAAAGGTACAAGACAGCTTTTCCTTGCCAATATCTCTCTTTTGCAAAGAGCTGCGCATTGGAAAATTCAGGGCTATGTCGTGTAGATGATGGCCTAACAGGAGGCTTTAAAATTTTCTTTCTAGTGTCCTTCGTTTGGGAGAAAAATGCAAAGGTACAAGACAGCTTTTCCTTGCAAATATCTCTCTTTTGCAAAGAGCTACGCATTGGAAAATTCAGGGCTATGTCGTGTAGATGATGGCCTAACAGGAGGCTTTAAAATTTTCTTTCTAGTGACCTTCGTTTGGGAGAAAAATGCAAAGGTACAAGACAGCTTTTCCTTGCCAATATCTCTCTTTTGCAAAGAGCTGCGCATTGGAAAATTCAGGGCTATGTCGTGTAGATGATGGCCTAACAGCAGGCTTTAAAATGTTCTTTCTAGTGTCCTTCGTTTGGGAGAAAAATGCAATGGTACAAGACAGCTTTTCCTTGCCAATATCTCTCTTTTGCAAAGAGCTGCGCATTGGAAAATTCAGGGCTATGTCGTGTAGATGATGGCCTAACAGGAGGCTTTAAAATTTTCTTTCTAGTGTCCTTCGTTTGGGAGAAAAATGCAAAGGTACAAGACAGCTTTTCCTTGCCAATATCTCTCTTTTGCAAAGAGCTACGCATTGGAAAATTCAGGGCTATGTCGTGTAGATGATGGCCTAACAGGAGGCTTTAAAATTTTCTTTCTAGTGACCTTCGTTTGGGAGAAAAATGCAAAGGTACAAGACAGCTTTTCCTTGCCAATATCTCTCTTTTGCAAAGAGCTGCGCATTGGAAAAATCAGGGCTATGTCGTGTAGATGATGGCCTAACAGGAGGCTTTAAAATTTTCTTTCTAGCGTCCTTCGTTAGGGAGAAAAATGCAAAGGTACAAGACAGCTTTTCCTTGCCAATATCTCTCTTTTGCAAAGAGCTACGCATTGGAAAATTCAGGGCTATGTCGTGTAGATGATGGCCTAACAGGAGGCTTTAAAATTTTCTTTCTAGTGTCCTTCGTTTGGGAGAAAAATGCAAAGGTACAAGACAGCTTTTCCTTGCCAATATCTCTCTTTTGCAAAGAGCTACGCATTGGAAAATTCAGGGCTATGTCGTGTAGATGACGGCCTAACAGGAGGCTTTAAAATTTTCTTTCTAGTTTCCTTCGTTTGGGAGAAAAATGCAAAGGTACAAGACAGCTTTTCCTTGCCAATATCTCTCTTTTGCAAAGAGCTGCGCATTGGAAAATTCAGGGCTATGTCGTGTAGATGATGGCCTAACAGGAGGCTTTAAAATTTTCTTTCTAGTGTCCTTCGTTTGGGAGAAAAATGCAAAGGTACAAGACAGCTTTTCCTTGCAAATATCTCTCTTTTGCAAAGAGCTACGCATTGGAAAATTCAGGGCTATGTCGTGTAGATGATGGCCTAACAGGAGGCTTTAAAATTTTCTTTCTAGTGACCTTCGTTTGGGAGAAAAATGCAAAGGTACAAGACAGCTTTTCCTTGCCAATATCTCTCTTTTGCAAAGAGCTGCGCATTGGAAAATTCAGGGCTATGTCGTGTAGATGATGGCCTAACAGCAGGCTTTAAAATGTTCTTTCTAGTGTCCTTCGTTTGGGAGAAAAATGCAATGGTACAAGACAGCTTTTCCTTGCCAATATCTCTCTTTTGCAAAGAGCTGCGCATTGGAAAATTCAGGGCTATGTCGTGTAGATGATGGCCTAACAGGAGGCTTTAAAATTTTCTTTCTAGTGTCCTTCGTTTGGGAGAAAAATGCAAAGGTACAAGACAGCTTTTCCTTGCCAATATCTCTCTTTTGCAAAGAGCTACGCATTGGAAAATTCAGGGCTATGTCGTGTAGATGATGGCCTAACAGGAGGCTTTAAAATTTTCTTTCTAGTGACCTTCGTTTGGGAGAAAAATGCAAAGGTACAAGACAGCTTTTCCTTGCCAATATCTCTCTTTTGCAAAGAGCTGCGCATTGGAAAAATCAGGGCTATGTCGTGTAGATGATGGCCTAACAGGAGGCTTTAAAATTTTCTTTCTAGCGTCCTTCGTTAGGGAGAAAAATGCAAAGGTACAAGACAGCTTTTCCTTGCCAATATCTCTCTTTTGCAAAGAGCTACGCATTGGAAAATTCAGGGCTATGTCGTGTAGATGATGGCCTAACAGGAGGCTTTAAAATTTTCTTTCTAGTGTCCTTCGTTTGGGAGAAAAATGCAAAGGTACAAGACAGCTTTTCCTTGCCAATATCTCTCTTTTGCAAAGAGCTACGCATTGGAAAATTCAGGGCTATGTCGTGTAGATGATGGCCTAACAGGAGGCTTTAAAATTTTCTTTCTAGTGTCCTTCGTTTGGGAGAAAAATGCAATGGTACAAGACAGCTTTTCCTTGCCAATATCTCTCTTTTGCAAAGAGCTGCGCATTGGAAAATTCAGGGCTATGTCGTGTAGATGATGGCCTAACAGGAGGCTTTAAAATTTTCTTTCTAGTGACCTTCGTTTGGGAGAAAAATGCAAAGGTACAAGACAGCTTTTCCTTGCCAATATCTCTCTTTTGCAAAGAGCTGCGCATTGGAAAATTCAGGGCTATGTCGTGTAGATGATGGCCTAACAGGAGGCTTTAACATTTTCTTTCTAGTGTCCTTCGTTTGGGAGAAAAATGCAATGGTACAAGACAGCTTTTCCTTGCCAATATCTCTCTTTTGCAAAGAGCTGCGCATTGGAAAATTCAGGGCTATGTCGTGTAGATGATGGCCTAACAGGGGGCTTTAAAATTTTCTTTCTAGTGACCTTCGTTTGGGAGAAAAATGCAAAGGTACAAGACAGCTTTTCCTTGCCAATATCTCTCTTTTGCAAAGAGCTGCGCATTGGAAAATTCAGGGCTATGTCGTGTAGATGATGGCCTAACAGGAGGCTTTAACATTTTCTTTCTAGTGTCCTTCGTTTGGGAGAAAAATGCAATGGTACAAGACAGCTTTTCCTTGCCAATATCTCTCTTTTGCAAAGAGCTGCGCATTGGAAAATTCAGGGCTATGTCGTGTAGATGATGGCCTAACAGGAGGCTTTAAAATTTTCTTTCTAGTGTCCTTCGTTTGGGAGAAAAATGCAATGGTACAAGACAGCTTTTCCTTGCCAATATCTCTCTTTTGCAAAGAGCTGCGCATTGGAAAATTCAGGGCTATGTCGTGTAGATGATGGCCTAACAGGAGGCTTTAAAATTTTCTTTCTAGTGTCCTTCGTTTGGGAGAAAAATGCAAAGGTACAAGACAGCTTTTCCTTGCCAATATCTCTCTTTTGCAAAGAGCTGCGCATTGGAAAATTCAGGGCTATGTCGTGTAGATGATGGCCTAACAGGAGGCTTTAAAATTTTCTTTCTAGTGTCCTTCGTTTGGGAGAAAAATGCAATGGTACAAGACAGCTTTTCCTTGCCAATATCTCTCTTTTGCAAAGAGCTGCGCATTGGAAAATTCAGGGCTATGTCGTGTAGATGATGGCCTAACAGGAGGCTTTAAAATTTTCTTTCTAGTGACCTTCGTTTGGGAGAAAAATGCAAAGGTACAAGACAGCTTTTCCTTGCCAATATCTCTCTTTTGCAAAGAGCTGCGCATTGGAAAATTCAGGGCTATGTCGTGTAGATGATGGCCTAACAGGAGGCTTTAAAATTTTCTTTCTAGTGTCCTTCGTTTGGGAGAAAAATGCAATGGTACAAGACAGCTTTTCCTTGCCAATATCTCTCTTTTGCAAAGAGCTGCGCATTGGAAAATTCAGGGCTATGTCGTGTAGATGATGGCCTAACAGGAGGCTTTAAAATTTTCTTTCTAGTGTCCTTCGTTTGGGAGAAAAATGCAATGGTACAAGACAGCTTTTCCTTGCCAATATCTCTCTTTTGCAAAGAGCTGCGCATTGGAAAATTCAGGGCTATGTCGTGTAGATGATGGCCTAACAGGAGGCTTTAAAATTTTCTTTCTAGTGTCCTTCGTTTGGGAGAAAAATGCAAAGGTACAAGACAGCTTTTCCTTGCCAATATCTCTCTTTTGCAAAGAGCTGCGCATTGGAAAATTCAGGGCTATGTCGTGTAGATGATGGCCTAACAGGAGGCTTTAAAATTTTCTTTCTAGTGTCCTTCGTTTGGGAGAAAAATGCAAAGGTACAAGACAGCTTTTCCTTGCAAATATCTCTCTTTTGCAAAGAGCTACGCATTGGAAAATTCAGGGCTATGTCGTGTAGATGATGGCCTAACAGGAGGCTTTAAAATTTTCTTTCTAGTGACCTTCGTTTGGGAGAAAAATGCAAAGGTACAAGACAGCTTTTCCTTGCCAATATCTCTCTTTTGCAAAGAGCTGCGCATTGGAAAATTCAGGGCTATGTCGTGTAGATGATGGCCTAACAGCAGGCTTTAAAATGTTCTTTCTAGTGTCCTTCGTTTGGGAGAAAAATGCAATGGTACAAGACAGCTTTTCCTTGCCAATATCTCTCTTTTGCAAAGAGCTGCGCATTGGAAAAATCAGGGCTATGTCGTGTAGATGATGGCCTAACAGGAGGCTTTAAAATTTTCTTTCTAGCGTCCTTCGTTAGGGAGAAAAATGCAAAGGTACAAGACAGCTTTTCCTTGCCAATATCTCTCTTTTGCAAAGAGCTACGCATTGGAAAATTCAGGGCTATGTCGTGTAGATGATGGCCTAACAGGAGGCTTTAAAATTTTCTTTCTAGTGTCCTTCGTTTGGGAGAAAAATGCAAAGGTACAAGACAGCTTTTCCTTGCCAATATCTCTCTTTTGCAAAGAGCTACGCATTGGAAAATTCAGGGCTATGTCGTGTAGATGACGGCCTAACAGGAGGCTTTAAAATTTTCTTTCTAGTTTCCTTCGTTTGGGAGAAAAATGCAAAGGTACAAGACAGCTTTTCCTTGCCAATATCTCTCTTTTGCAAAGAGCTGCGCATTGGAAAATTCAGGGCTATGTCGTGTAGATGATGGCCTAACAGGAGGCTTTAAAATTTTCTTTCTAGTGTCCTTCGTTTGGGAGAAAAATGCAAAGGTACAAGACAGCTTTTCCTTGCAAATATCTCTCTTTTGCAAAGAGCTACGCATTGGAAAATTCAGGGCTATGTCGTGTAGATGATGGCCTAACAGGAGGCTTTAAAATTTTCTTTCTAGTGTCCTTCGTTTGGGAGAAAAATGCAAAGGTACAAGACAGTTTTTCCTTGCCAATATCTATCTTTTGCAAAGAGCTGCGCATTGGAAAATTCAGGGCTATGTCGTGTAGATGATGGCCTAACAGGAGGCTTTAACATTTTCTTTCTAGTGTCCTTCGTTTGGGAGAAAAATGCAATGGTACAAGACAGCTTTTCCTTGCCAATATCTCTCTTTTGCAAAGAGCTGCGCATTGGAAAATTCAGGGCTATGTCGTGTAGATGATGGCCTAACAGGAGGCTTTAAAATTTTCTTTCTAGTGTCCTTCGTTTGGGAGAAAAATGCAATGGTACAAGACAGCTTTTCCTTGCCAATATCTCTCTTTTGCAAAGAGCTGCGCATTGGAAAATTCAGGGCTATGTCGTGTAGATGATGGCCTAACAGGAGGCTTTAAAATTTTCTTTCTAGTGTCCTTCGTTTGGGAGAAAAATGCAAAGGTACAAGACAGCTTTTCCTTGCAAATATCTCTCTTTTGCAAAGAGCTACGCATTGGAAAATTCAGGGCTATGTCGTGTAGATGATGGCCTAACAGGAGGCTTTAAAATTTTCTTTCTAGTGACCTTCGTTTGGGAGAAAAATGCAAAGGTACAAGACAGCTTTTCCTTGCCAATATCTCTCTTTTGCAAAGAGCTGCGCATTGGAAAATTCAGGGCTATGTCGTGTAGATGATGGCCTAACAGGAGGCTTTAAAATTTTCTTTCTAGTGTCCTTCGTTTGGGAGAAAAATGCAAAGGTACAAGACAGCTTTTCCTTGCCAATTTCTCTCTTTTGCAAAGAGCTACGCATTGGAAAATTCAGGGCTATGTCGTGTAGATGATGGCCTAACAGGAGGCTTTAAAATTTTCTTTCTAGTGACCTTCGTTTGGGAGAAAAATGCAAAGGTACAAGACAGCTTTTCCTTGCCAATATCTCTCTTTTGCAAAGAGCTGCGCATTGGAAAATTCAGGGCTATGTCGTGTAGATGATGGCCTAACAGCAGGCTTTAAAATGTTCTTTCTAGTGTCCTTCGTTTGGGAGAAAAATGCAATGGTACAAGACAGCTTTTCCTTGCCAATATCTCTCTTTTGCAAAGAGCTGCGCATTGGAAAATTCAGGGCTATGTCGTGTAGATGATGGCCTAACAGGAGGCTTTAAAATTTTCTTTCTAGTGTCCTTCGTTTGGGAGAAAAATGCAAAGGTACAAGACAGCTTTTCCTTGCCAATATCTCTCTTTTGCAAAGAGCTACGCATTGGAAAATTCAGGGCTATGTCGTGTAGATGATGGCCTAACAGGAGGCTTTAAAATTTTCTTTCTAGTGACCTTCGTTTGGGAGAAAAATGCAAAGGTACAAGACAGCTTTTCCTTGCCAATATCTCTCTTTTGCAAAGAGCTGCGCATTGGAAAAATCAGGGCTATGTCGTGTAGATGATGGCCTAACAGGAGGCTTTAAAATTTTCTTTCTAGCGTCCTTCGTTAGGGAGAAAAATGCAAAGGTACAAGACAGCTTTTCCTTGCCAATATCTCTCTTTTGCAAAGAGCTACGCATTGGAAAATTCAGGGCTATGTCGTGTAGATGATGGCCTAACAGGAGGCTTTAAAATTTTCTTTCTAGTGTCCTTCGTTTGGGAGAAAAATGCAAAGGTACAAGACAGCTTTTCCTTGCCAATATCTCTCTTTTGCAAAGAGCTACGCATTGGAAAATGCAGGGCTATGTCGTGTAGATGACGGCCTAACAGGAGGCTTTAAAATTTTCTTTCTAGTTTCCTTCGTTTGGGAGAAAAATGCAAAGGTACAAGACAGCTTTTCCTTGCCAATATCTCTCTTTTGCAAAGAGCTGCGCATTGGAAAATTCAGGGCTATGTCGTGTAGATGATGGCCTAACAGGAGGCTTTAAAATTTTCTTTCTAGTGTCCTTCGTTTGGGAGAAAAATGCAAAGGTACAAGACAGCTTTTCCTTGCAAATATCTCTCTTTTGCAAAGAGCTACGCATTGGAAAATTCAGGGCTATGTCGTGTAGATGATGGCCTAACAGGAGGCTTTAAAATTTTCTTTCTAGTGTCCTTCGTTTGGGAGAAAAATGCAAAGGTACAAGACAGTTTTTCCTTGCCAATATCTATCTTTTGCAAAGAGCTGCGCATTGGAAAATTCAGGGCTATGTCGTGTAGATGATGGCCTAACAGGAGGCTTTAACATTTTCTTTCTAGTGTCCTTCGTTTGGGAGAAAAATGCAATGGTACAAGACAGCTTTTCCTTGCCAATATCTCTCTTTTGCAAAGAGCTGCGCATTGGAAAATTCAGGGCTATGTCGTGTAGATGATGGCCTAACAGGAGGCTTTAAAATTTTCTTTCTAGTGTCCTTCGTTTGGGAGAAAAATGCAATGGTACAAGACAGCTTTTCCTTGCCAATATCTCTCTTTTGCAAAGAGCTGCGCATTGGAAAATTCAGGGCTATGTCGTGTAGATGATGGCCTAACAGGAGGCTTTAAAATTTTCTTTCTAGTGTCCTTCGTTTGGGAGAAAAATGCAAAGGTACAAGACAGCTTTTCCTTGCCAATATCTCTCTTTTGCAAAGAGCTGCGCATTGGAAAATTCAGGGCTATGTCGTGTAGATGATGGCCTAACAGGAGGCTTTAAAATTTTCTTTCTAGTGTCCTTCGTTTGGGAGAAAAATGCAAAGGTACAAGACAGCTTTTCCTTGCAAATATCTCTCTTTTGCAAAGAGCTACGCATTGGAAAATTCAGGGCTATGTCGTGTAGATGATGGCCTAACAGGAGGCTTTAAAATTTTCTTTCTAGTGACCTTCGTTTGGGAGAAAAATGCAAAGCTACAAGACAGCTTTTCCTTGCCAATATCTCTCTTTTGCAAAGAGCTGCGCATTGGAAAATTCAGGGCTATGTCGTGTAGATGATGGCCTAACAGGAGGCTTTAACATTTTCTTTCTAGTGTCCTTCGTTTGGGAGAAAAATGCAATGGTACAAGACAGCTTTTCCTTGCCAATATCTCTCTTTTGCAAAGAGCTGCGCATTGGAAAATTCAGGGCTATGTCGTGTAGATGATGGCCTAACAGGAGGCTTTAAAATTTTCTTTCTAGTGTCCTTCGTTTGGGAGAAAAATGCAATGGTACAAAACAGCTTTTCCTTGCCAATATCTCTCTTTTGCAAAGAGCTGCGCATTGGAAAATTCAGGGCTATGTCGTGTAGATGATGGCCTAACAGGAGGCTTTAAAATTTTCTTTCTAGTGTCCTTCGTTTGGGAGAAAAATGCAATGGTACAAGACAGCTTTTCCTTGCCAATATCTCTCTTTTGCAAAGAGCTGCGCATTGGAAAATTCAGGGCTATGTCGTGTAGATCATGGCCTAACAGGAGGCTTTAAAATGTTCTTTCTAGTGTCCTTCGTTTGGGAGAAAAATGCAATGGTACAAGACAGCTTTTCCTTGCCAATATCTCTCTTTTGCAAAGAGCTGCGCATTGGAAAATTCAGGGCTATGTCGTGTAGATGATGGCCTAACAGGAGGCTTTAAAATTTTCTTTCTAGTGACCTTCGTTTGGGAGAAAAATGCAAAGGTACAAGACAGCTTTTCCTTGCCAATATCTCTCTTTTGCAAAGAGCTGCGCATTGGAAAATTCAGGGCTATGTCGTGTAGATGATGGCCTAACAGGAGGCTTTAAAATTTTCTTTCTAGTGTCCTTCGTTTGGGAGAAAAATGCAAAGGTACAAGACAGCTTTTCCTTGCCAATATCTCTCTTTTGCAAAGAGCTACGCATTGGAAAATTCAGAGCTATGTCGTGTAGATGATGGCCTAACAGGAGGCTTTAAAATTTTCTTTCTAGTGTCCTTCGTTTGGGAGAAAAATGCAATGGTACAAAACAGCTTTTCCTTGCCAATATCTCTCTTTTGCAAAGAGCTGCGCATTGGAAAATTCAGGGCTATGTCGTGTAGATGATGGCCTAACAGGAGGCTTTAAAATTTTCTTTCTAGTGTCCTTCGTTTGGGAGAAAAATGCAAAGGTACAAGACAGCTTTTCCTTGCCAATATCTCTCTTTTGCAAAGAGCTGCGCATTGGAAAATTCAGGGCTATGTCGTGTAGATGATGGCCTAACAGGAGGCTTTAAAATTTTCTTTCTAGTGTCCTTCGTTTGGGAGAAAAATGCAATGGTACAAGACAGCTTTTCCTTGCCAATATCTCTCTTTTGCAAAGAGCTGCGCATTGGAAAATTCAGGGCTATGTCGTGTAGATGATGGCCTAACAGGAGGCTTTAAAATTTTCTTTCTAGTGTCCTTCGTTTGGGAGAAAAATGCAAAGGTACAAGACAGCTTTTCCTTGCCAATATCTCTCTTTTGCAAAGAGCTGCGCATTGGAAAATTCAGGGCTATGTCGTGTAGATGATGGCCTAACAGGAGGCTTTAACATTTTCTTTCTAGTGTCCTTCGTTTGGGAGAAAAATGCAATGGTACAAGACAGCTTTTCCTTGCCAATATCTCTCTTTTGCAAAGAGCTGCGCATTGGAAAATTCAGGGCTATGTCGTGTAGATGATGGCCTAACAGGGGGCTTTAAAATTTTCTTTCTAGTGACCTTCGTTTGGGAGAAAAATGCAAAGGTACAAGACAGCTTTTCCTTGCCAATATCTCTCTTTTGCAAAGAGCTGCGCATTGGAAAATTCAGGGCTATGTCGTGTAGATGATGGCCTAACAGGAGGCTTTAAAATTTTCTTTCTAGTGTCCTTCGTTTGGGAGAAAAATGCAATGGTACAAGACAGCTTTTCCTTGCCAATATCTCTTTTTTGCAAAGAGCTGCGCATTGGAAAATTCAGGGCTATGTCGTGTAGATGATGGCCTAATAGGAGGCTTTAAAATGTTCTTTCTAGTGTCCTTCGTTTGGGAGAAAAATGCAAAGGTACAAGACAGCTTTTCCTTGCCAATATCTCTCTTTTGCAAAGAGCTGCGCATTGGAAAATTCAGGGCTATGTCGTGTAGATGATGGCCTAACAGGAGGCTTTCAAATTTTCTTTCTAGTGTCCTTCGTTTGGGAGAAAAATGCAAAGGTACAAGACAGCTTTTCCTTGCAAATATCTCTCTTTTGCAAAGAGCTACGCATTGGAAAATTCAGGGCTATGTCGTGTAGATGATGGCCTAACAGGAGGCTTTAAAATTTTCTTTCTAGTGACCTTCGTTTGGGAGAAAAATGCAAAGGTACAAGACAGCTTTTCCTTGCCAATATCTCTCTTTTGCAAAGAGCTGCGCATTGGAAAATTCAGGGCTATGTCGTGTAGATGATGGCCTAACAGGGGGCTTTAAAATTTTCTTTCTAGTGACCTTCGTTTGGGAGAAAAATGCAAAGGTACAAGACAGCTTTTCCTTGCCAATATCTCTCTTTTGCAAAGAGCTGCGCATTGGAAAATTCAGGGCTATGTCGTGTAGATGATGGCCTAACAGGAGGCTTTAACATTTTCTTTCTAGTGTCCTTCGTTTGGGAGAAAAATGCAATGGTACAAGACAGCTTTTCCTTGCCAATATCTCTCTTTTGCAAAGAGCTGCGCATTGGAAAATTCAGGGCTATGTCGTGTAGATGATGGCCTAACAGGAGGCTTTAAAATTTTCTTTCTAGTGTCCTTCGTTTGGGAGAAAAATGCAATGGTACAAGACAGCTTTTCCTTGCCAATATCTCTCTTTTGCAAAGAGCTGCGCATTGGAAAATTCAGGGCTATGTCGTGTAGATGATGGCCTAACAGGAGGCTTTAAAATTTTCTTTCTAGTGTCCTTCGTTTGGGAGAAAAATGCAAAGGTACAAGACAGCTTTTCCTTGCCAATATCTCTCTTTTGCAAAGAGCTGCGCATTGGAAAATTCAGGGCTATGTCGTGTAGATGATGGCCTAACAGGAGGCTTTAAAATTTTCTTTCTAGTTTCCTTCGTTTGGGAGAAAAATGCAAAGGTACAAGACAGCTTTTCCTTGCAAATATCTCTCTTTTGCAAAGAGCTACGCATTGGAAAATTCAGGGCTATGTCGTGTAGATGATGGCCTAACAGGAGGCTTTAAAATTTTCTTTCTAGTGACCTTCGTTTGGGAGAAAAATGCAAAGGTACAAGACAGCTTTTCCTTGCCAATATCTCTCTTTTGCAAAGAGCTGCGCATTGGAACATTCAGGGCTATGTCGTGTAGATGATGGCCTAACAGGAGGCTTTAAAATGTTCTTTCTAGTGTCCTTCGTTTGGGAGAAAAATGCAATGGTACAATACAGCTTTTCCTTGCCAATATCTCTCTTTTGCAAAGAGCTGCGCATTGGAAAATTCAGGGCTATGTCGTGTAGATGATGGCCTAACAGGAGGCTTTAAAATTTTCTTTCTAGTGACCTTCGTTTGGGAGAAAAATGCAAAGGTACAAGACAGCTTTTCCTTGCCAATATCTCTCTTTTGCAAAGAGCTGCGCATTGGAAAATTCAGGGCTATGTCGTGTAGATGATGGCCTAACAGGAGGCTTTAACATTTTCTTTCTAGTGTCCTTCGTTTGGGAGAAAAATGCAATGGTACAAGACAGCTTTTCCTTGCCAATATCTCTCTTTTGCAAAGAGCTGCGCATTGGAAAATTCAGGGCTATGTCGTGTAGATGATGGCCTAACAGGGGGCTTTAAAATTTTCTTTCTAGTGACCTTCGTTTGGGAGAAAAATGCAAAGGTACAAGACAGCTTTTCCTTGCCAATATCTCTCTTTTGCAAAGAGCTGCGCATTGGAAAATTCAGGGCTATGTCGTGTAGATGATGGCCTAACAGGAGGCTTTACAATTTTCTTTCTAGTGTCCTTCGTTTGGGAGAAAAATGCAATGGTACAAGACAGCTTTTCCTTGCCAATATCTCTCTTTTGCAAAGAGCTGCGCATTGGAAAATTCAGGGCTATGTCGTGTAGATGATGGCCTAACAGGAGGCTTTAAAATTTTCTTTCTAGTGTCCTTCGTTTGGGAGAAAAATGCAAAGGTACAAGACAGCTTTTCCTTGCCAATATCTCTCTTTTGCAAAGTGCTGCGCATTGGAAAATTCAGGGCTATGTCGTGTAGATGATGGCCTAACAGGGGGCTTTAAAATTTTCTTTCTAGTGTCCTTCGTTTGGGAGAAAAATGCAAAGGTACAAGACAGCTTTTCCTTGCAAATATCTCTCTTTTGCATAGAGCTACGCATTGGAAAATTCAGGGCTATGTCGTGTAGATGATGGCCTAACAGGAGGCTTTAAAATTTTCTTTCTAGTGACCTTCGTTTGGGAGAAAAATGCAAAGGTACAAGACAGCTTTTCCTTGCCAATATCTCTCTTTTGCAAAGAGCTGCGCATTGGAAAATTCAGGGCTATGTCGTGTAGATGATGGCCTAACAGCAGGCTTTAAAATGTTCTTTCTAGTGTCCTTCGTTTGGGAGAAAAATGCAATGGTACAAGACAACTTTTCCTTGCCAATATCTCTCTTTTGCAAAGAGCTGCGCATTGGAAAATTCAGGGCTATGTCGTGTAGATGATGGCCTAACAGGGGGCTTTAAAATTTTCTTTCTAGTGACCTTCGTTTGGGAGAAAAATGCAAAGGTACAAGACAGCTTTTCCTTGCCAATATCTCTCTTTTGCAAAGAGCTGCGCATTGGAAAATTCAGGGCTATGTCGTGTAGATGATGGCCTAACAGGAGGCTTTTACATTTTCTTTCTAGTGTCCTTCGTTTGGGAGAAAAATGCAATAGTACAAGACAGCTTTTCCTTGCCAATATCTCACTTTTGCAAAGAGCTGCGCATTGGAAAATTCAGGGCTATGTCGTGTAGATGATGGCCTAACAGGAGGCTTTAAAATTTTCTTTCTAGTGTCCTTCGTTTGGGAGAAAAATGCAATGGTACAAGACAGCTTTTCCTTGCCAATATCTCTCTTTTGCAAAGAGCTGCGCATTGGAAAATTCAGGGCTATGTCGTGTAGATGATGGCCTAACAGGAGGCTTTAAAATTTTCTTTCTAGTGTCCTTCGTTTGGGAGAAAAATGCAAAGGTACAAGACAGCTTTTCCTTGCCAATATCTCTCTTTTGCAAAGAGCTGCGCATTGGAAAATTCAGGGCTATGTCGTGTAGATGATGGCCTAACAGGAGGCTTTAAAATTTTCTTTCTAGTGTCCTTCGTTTGGGAGAAAAATGCAAAGGTACAAGACAGCTTTTCCTTGCAAATATCTCTCTTTTGCAAAGAGCTGCGCATTGGAAAATTCAGGGCTATGTCGTGTAGATGATGGCCTAACAGCAGGCTTTAAAATGTTCTTTCTAGTGTCCTTCGTTTGGGAGAAAAATGCAATGGTACAAGACAGCTTTTCCTTGCCAATATCTCTCTTTTGCAAAGAGCTACGCATTGGAAAATTCAGGGCTATGTCGTGTAGATGATGGCCTAACAGGAGGCTTTAAAATTTTCTTTCTAGTGACCTTCGTTTGGGAGAAAAATGCAAAGGTACAAGACAGCTTTTCCTTGCCAATATCTCTCTTTTGCAAAGAGCTGCGCATTGGAAAATTCAGGGCTATGTCGTGTAGATGATGGCCTAACAGGAGGCTTTAACATTTTCTTTCTAGTGTCCTTCGTTTGGGAGAAAAATGCAATGGTACAAGACAGCTTTTCCTTGCCAATATCTCTCTTTTGCAAAGAGCTGCGCATTGGAAAATTCAGGGCTATGTCGTGTAGATGATGGCCTAACAGGGGGCTTTAAAATTTTCTTTCTAGTGACCTTCGTTTGGGAGAAAAATGCAAAGGTACAAGACAGCTTTTCCTTGCCAATATCTCTCTTTTGCAAAGAGCTGCGCATTGGAAAATTCAGGGCTATGTCGTGTAGATGATGGCCTAACAGGAGGCTTTAACATTTTCTTTCTAGTGTCCTTCGTTTGGGAGAAAAATGCAATGGTACAAGACAGCTTTTCCTTGCCAATATCTCTCTTTTGCAAAGAGCTGCGCATTGGAAAATTTAGGGCTATGTCGTGTAGATGATGGCCTAACAGGAGGCTTTAAAATTTTCTTTCTAGTGTCCTTCGTTTGGGAGAAAAATGCAATGGTACAAGACAGCTTTTCCTTGCCAATATCTCTCTTTTGCAAAGAGCTGCGCATTGGAAAATTCAGGGCTATGTCGTGTAGATGATGGCCTAACAGGAGGCTTTAAAATTTTCTTTCTAGTGTCCTTCGTTTGGGAGAAAAATGCAAAGGTACAAGACAGCTTTTCCTTGCCAATATCTCTCTTTTGCAAAGAGCTGCGCATTGGAAAATTCAGGGCTATGTCGTGTAGATGATCGCCTAACAGGAGGCTTTAAAATTTTCTTTCTAGTGTCCTTCGTTTGGGAGAAAAATGCAAAGGTACAAGACAGCTTTTCCTTGCAAATATCTCTCTTTTGCAAAGAGCTACGCATTGGAAAATTCAGGGCTATGTCGTGTAGATGATAACCTAACAGGAGGCTTTAAAATTTTCTTTCTAGTGTCCTTCGTTTGGGAGAAAAATGCAAAAGGTACAAGACAGCTTTTCCTTGCCAATATCTCTCTTTTGCAAAGAGCTGCGCATTGGAAAATTCAGGGCTATGTCGTGTAGATGATGGCCTAACAGGAGGCTTTAACATTTTCTTTCTAGTGTCCTTCGTTTGGGAGAAAAATGCAATGGTACAAGACAGCTTTTCCTTGCCAATATCTCTCTTTTGCAAAGAGCTGCGCATTGGAAAATTCAGGGCTATGTCGTGTAGATGATGGCCTAACAGGAGGCTTTAAAATTTTCTTTCTAGTGTCCTTCGTTTGGAGAAAAATGCAATGGTACAAGACAGCTTTTCCTTGCCAATATCTCTCTTTTGCAAAGAGCTGCGCATTGGAAAATTCAGGGCTATGTCGTGTAGATGATGGCCTAACAGGAGGCTTTAAAATTTTCTTTCTAGTGTCCTTCGTTTGGGAGAAAAATGCAAAGGTACAAGACAGCTTTTCCTTGCCAATATCTCTCTTTTGCAAAGAGCTGCGCATTGGAAAATTCAGGGCTATGTCGTGTAGATGATGGCCTAACAGGAGGCTTTAAAATTTTCTTTCTAGTGTCCTTCGTTTGGGAGAAAAATGCAAAGGTACAAGACAGCTTTTCCTTGCAAATATCTCTCTTTTGCAAAGAGCTACGCATTGGAAAATTCAGGGCTATGTCGTGTAGATGATGGCCTAACAGGAGGCTTTAAAATTTTCTTTCTAGTGACCTTCGTTTGGGAGAAAAATGCAAAGGTACAAGACAGCTTTTCCTTGCCAATATCTCTCTTTTGCAAAGAGCTGCGCATTGGAAAATTCAGGGCTATGTCGTGTAGATGATGGCCTAACAGCAGGCTTTAAAATGTTCTTTCTAGTGTCCTTCGTTTGGGAGAAAAATGCAATGGTACAAGACAGCTTTTCCTTGCCAATATCTCTCTTTTGCAAAGAGCTGCGCATTGGAAAATTCAGGGCTATGTTGTGTAGATGATGGCCTAACAGGAGGCTTTAAAATTTTCTTTCTAGTGTCCTTCGTTTGGGAGAAAAATGCAAAGGTACAAGACAGCTTTTCCTTGCCAATATCTCTCTTTTGCAAAGAGCTACGCATTGGAAAATTCAGGGCTATGTCGTGTAGATGATGGCCTAACAGGAGGCTTTAAAATTTTCTTTCTAGTGACCTTCGTTTGGGAGAAAAATGCAAAGGTACAAGACAGCTTTTCCTTGCCAATATCTCTCTTTTGCAAAGAGCTGCGCATTGGAAAATTCAGGGCTATGTCGTGTAGATGATGGCCTAACAGGAGGCTTTAAAATTTTCTTTCTAGTGTCCTTCGTTTGGGAGAAAAATGCAATGGTACAAGACAGCTTTTCCTTGCCAATATCTCTCTTTTGCAAAGAGCTGCGCATTGGAAAATTCAGGGCTATGTCGTGTAGATGATGGCCTAACAGGAGGCTTTAAAATTTTCTTTCTAGTGACCTTCGTTTGGGAGAAAAATGCAAAGGTACAAGACAGCTTTTCCTTGCCAATATCTCTCTTTTGCAAAGAGCTGCGCATTGGAAAATTCAGGGCTATGTCGTGTAGATGATGGCCTAACAGGAGGCTTTAACATTTTCTTTCTAGTGTCCTTCGTTTGGGAGAAAAATGCAATGGTACAAGACAGCTTTTCCTTGCCAATATCTCTCTTTTGCAAAGAGCTGCGCATTGGAAAATTCAGGGCTATGTCGTGTAGATGATGGCCTAACAGGGGGCTTTAAAATTTTCTTTCTAGTGACCTTCGTTTGGGAGAAAAATGCAAAGGTACAAGACAGCTTTTCCTTGCCAATATCTCTCTTTTGCAAAGAGCTGCGCATTGGAAAATTCAGGGCTATGTCGTGTAGATGATGGCCTAACAGGAGGCTTTAACATTTTCTTTCTAGTGTCCTTCGTTTGGGAGAAAAATGCAATGGTACAAGACAGCTTTTCCTTGCCAATATCTCTCTTTTGCAAAGAGCTGCGCATTGGAAAATTCAGGGCTATGTCGTGTAGATGATGGCCTAACAGGAGGCTTTAAAATTTTCTTTCTAGTGTCCTTCGTTTGGGAGAAAAATGCAATGGTACAAGACAGCTTTTCCTTGCCAATATCTCTCTTTTGCAAAGAGCTGCGCATTGGAAAATTCAGGGCTATGTCGTGTAGATGATGGCCTAACAGGAGGCTTTAAAATTTTCTTTCTAGTGTCCTTCGTTTGGGAGAAAAATGCAAAGGTACAAGACAGCTTTTCCTTGCCAATATCTCTCTTTTGCAAAGAGCTGCGCATTGGAAAATTCAGGGCTATGTCGTGTAGATGATGGCCTAACAGGAGGCTTTAAAATTTTCTTTCTAGTGTCCTTCGTTTGGGAGAAAAATGCAAAGGTACAAGACAGCTTTTCCTTGCAAATATCTCTCTTTTGTAAAGAGCTACGCATTGGAAAATTCAGGGCTATGTCGTGTAGATGATGGCCTAACAGGAGGCTTTAAAATTTTCTTTCTAGTGACCTTCGTTTGGGAGAAAAATGCAAAGGTACAAGACAGCTTTTCCTTGCCAATATCTCTCTTTTGCAAAGAGCTGCGCATTGGAAAATTCAGGGCTATGTCGTGTAGATGATGGCCTAACAGCAGGCTTTAAAATGTTCTTTCTAGTGTCCTTCGTTTGGGAGAAAAATGCAATGGTACAAGACAGCTTTTCCTTGCCAATATCTCTCTTTTGCAAAGAGCTGCGCATTGGAAAATTCAGGGCTATGTCGTGTAGATGATGGCCTAACAGGAGGCTTTAAAATTTTCTTTCTAGTGTCCTTCGTTTGGGAGAAAAATGCAAAGGTACAAGACAGCTTTTCCTTGCCAATATCTCTCTTTTGCAAAGAGCTACGCATTGGAAAATTCAGGGCTATGTCGTGTAGATGATGGCCTAACAGGAGGCTTTAAAATTTTCTTTCTAGTGTCCTTCGTTTGGGAGAAAAATGCAATGGTACAAGACAGCTTTTCCTTGCCAATATCTCTCTTTTGCAAAGAGCTGCGCATTGGAAAATTCAGGGCTATGTCGTGTAGATGATGGCCTAACAGGAGGCTTTAACATTTTCTTTCTAGTGTCCTTCGTTTGGGAGAAAAATGCAATGGTACAAGACAGCTTTTCCTTGCCAATATCTCTCTTTTGCAAAGAGCTGCGCATTGGAAAATTCAGGGCTATGTCGTGTAGATGATGGCCTAACAGGAGGCTTTAAAATTTTCTTTCTAGTGTCCTTCGTTTGGGAGAAAAATGCAATGGTACAAGACAGCTTTTCCTTGCCAATATCTCTCTTTTGCAAAGAGCTGCGCATTGGAAAATTCAGGGCTATGTCGTGTAGATGATGGCCTAACAGGAGGCTTTAAAATTTTCTTTCTAGTGTCCTTCGTTTGGGAGAAAAATGCAAAGGTACAAGACAGCTTTTCCTTGCCAATATCTCTCTTTTGCAAAGAGCTGCGCATTGGAAAATTCAGGGCTATGTCGTGTAGATGATGGCCTAACAGGAGGCTTTAAAATTTTCTTTCTAGTGTCCTTCGTTTGGGAGAAAAATGCAAAGGTACAAGACAGCTTTTCCTTGCAAATATCTCTCTTTTGCAAAGAGCTACGCATTGGAAAATTCAGGGCTATGTCGTGTAGATGATGGCCTAACAGGAGGCTTTAAAATTTTCTTTCTAGTGACCTTCGTTTGGGAGAAAAATGCAAAGGTACAAGACAGCTTTTCCTTGCCAATATCTCTCTTTTGCAAAGAGCTGCGCATTGGAAAATTCAGGGCTATGTCGTGTAGATGATGGCCTAACAGCAGGCTTTAAAATGTTCTTTCTAGTGTCCTTCGTTTGGGAGAAAAATGCAATGGTACAAGACAGCTTTTCCTTGCCAATATCTCTCTTTTGCAAAGAGCTGCGCATTGGAAAATTCAGGGCTATGTCGTGTAGATGATGGCCTAACAGGAGGCTTTAAAATTTTCTTTCTAGTGTCCTTCGTTTGGGAGAAAAATGCAAAGGTACAAGACAGCTTTTCCTTGCCAATATCTCTCTTTTGCAAAGAGCTACGCATTGGAAAATTCAGGGCTATGTCGTGTAGATGATGGCCTAACAGGAGGCTTTAAAATTTTCTTTCTAGTGACCTTCGTTTGGGAGAAAAATGCAAAGGTACAAGACAGCTTTTCCTTGCCAATATCTCTCTTTTGCAAAGAGCTGCGCATTGGAAAAATCAGGGCTATGTCGTGTAGATGATGGCCTAACAGGAGGCTTTAAAATTTTCTTTCTAGCGTCCTTCGTTAGGGAGAAAAATGCAAAGGTACAAGACAGCTTTTCCTTGCCAATATCTCTCTTTTGCAAAGAGCTACGCATTGGAAAATTCAGGGCTATGTCGTGTAGATGATGGCCTAACAGGAGGCTTTAAAATTTTCTTTCTAGTGTCCTTCGTTTGGGAGAAAAATGCAAAGGTACAAGACAGCTTTTCCTTGCCAATATCTCTCTTTTGCAAAGAGCTACGCATTGGAAAATTCAGGGCTATGTCGTGTAGATGACGGCCTAACAGGAGGCTTTAAAATTTTCTTTCTAGTTTCCTTCGTTTGGGAGAAAAATGCAAAGGTACAAGACAGCTTTTCCTTGCCAATATCTCTCTTTTGCAAAGAGCTGCGCATTGGAAAATTCAGGGCTATGTCGTGTAGATGATGGCCTAACAGGAGGCTTTAAAATTTTCTTTCTAGTGTCCTTCGTTTGGGAGAAAAATGCAAAGGTACAAGACAGCTTTTCCTTGCAAATATCTCTCTTTTGCAAAGAGCTACGCATTGGAAAATTCAGGGCTATGTCGTGTAGATGATGGCCTAACAGGAGGCTTTAAAATTTTCTTTCTAGTGACCTTCGTTTGGGAGAAAAATGCAAAGGTACAAGACAGCTTTTCCTTGCCAATATCTCTCTTTTGCAAAGAGCTGCGCATTGGAAAATTCAGGGCTATGTCGTGTAGATGATGGCCTAACAGCAGGCTTTAAAATGTTCTTTCTAGTGTCCTTCGTTTGGGAGAAAAATGCAATGGTACAAGACAGCTTTTCCTTGCCAATATCTCTCTTTTGCAAAGAGCTGCGCATTGGAAAATTCAGGGCTATGTCGTGTAGATGATGGCCTAACAGGAGGCTTTAAAATTTTCTTTCTAGTGTCCTTCGTTTGGGAGAAAAATGCAAAGGTACAAGACAGCTTTTCCTTGCCAATATCTCTCTTTTGCAAAGAGCTACGCATTGGAAAATTCAGGGCTATGTCGTGTAGATGATGGCCTAACAGGAGGCTTTAAAATTTTCTTTCTAGTGACCTTCGTTTGGGAGAAAAATGCAAAGGTACAAGACAGCTTTTCCTTGCCAATATCTCTCTTTTGCAAAGAGCTGCGCATTGGAAAAATCAGGGCTATGTCGTGTAGATGATGGCCTAACAGGAGGCTTTAAAATTTTCTTTCTAGCGTCCTTCGTTAGGGAGAAAAATGCAAAGGTACAAGACAGCTTTTCCTTGCCAATATCTCTCTTTTGCAAAGAGCTACGCATTGGAAAATTCAGGGCTATGTCGTGTAGATGATGGCCTAACAGGAGGCTTTAAAATTTTCTTTCTAGTGTCCTTCGTTTGGGAGAAAAATGCAAAGGTACAAGACAGCTTTTCCTTGCCAATATCTCTCTTTTGCAAAGAGCTACGCATTGGAAAATTCAGGGCTATGTCGTGTAGATGATGGCCTAACAGGAGGCTTTAAAATTTTCTTTCTAGTGTCCTTCGTTTGGGAGAAAAATGCAATGGTACAAGACAGCTTTTCCTTGCCAATATCTCTCTTTTGCAAAGAGCTGCGCATTGGAAAATTCAGGGCTATGTCGTGTAGATGATGGCCTAACAGGAGGCTTTAAAATTTTCTTTCTAGTGTCCTTCGTTTGGGAGAAAAATGCAATGGTACAAGACAGCTTTTCCTTGCCAATATCTCTCTTTTGCAAAGAGCTGCGCATTGGAAAATTCAGGGCTATGTCGTGTAGATGATGGCCTAACAGGAGGCTTTAAAATTTTCTTTCTAGTGACCTTCGTTTGGGAGAAAAATGCAAAGGTACAAGACAGCTTTTCCTTGCCAATATCTCTCTTTTGCAAAGAGCTGCGCATTGGAAAATTCAGGGCTATGTCGTGTAGATGATGGCCTAACAGGAGGCTTTAACATTTTCTTTCTAGTGTCCTTCGTTTGGGAGAAAAATGCAATGGTACAAGACAGCTTTTCCTTGCCAATATCTCTCTTTTGCAAAGAGCTGCGCATTGGAAAATTCAGGGCTATGTCGTGTAGATGATGGCCTAACAGGGGGCTTTAAAATTTTCTTTCTAGTGACCTTCGTTTGGGAGAAAAATGCAAAGGTACAAGACAGCTTTTCCTTGCCAATATCTCTCTTTTGCAAAGAGCTGCGCATTGGAAAATTCAGGGCTATGTCGTGTAGATGATGGCCTAACAGGAGGCTTTAACATTTTCTTTCTAGTGTCCTTCGTTTGGGAGAAAAATGCAATGGTACAAGACAGCTTTTCCTTGCCAATATCTCTCTTTTGCAAAGAGCTGCGCATTGGAAAATTCAGGGCTATGTCGTGTAGATGATGGCCTAACAGGAGGCTTTAAAATTTTCTTTCTAGTGTCCTTCGTTTGGGAGAAAAATGCAATGGTACAAGACAGCTTTTCCTTGCCAATATCTCTCTTTTGCAAAGAGCTGCGCATTGGAAAATTCAGGGCTATGTCGTGTAGATGATGGCCTAACAGGAGGCTTTAAAATTTTCTTTCTAGTGTCCTTCGTTTGGGAGAAAAATGCAAAGGTACAAGACAGCTTTTCCTTGCCAATATCTCTCTTTTGCAAAGAGCTGCGCATTGGAAAATTCAGGGCTATGTCGTGTAGATGATGGCCTAACAGGAGGCTTTAAAATTTTCTTTCTAGTGTCCTTCGTTTGGGAGAAAAATGCAAAGGTACAAGACAGCTTTTCCTTGCAAATATCTCTCTTTTGCAAAGAGCTACGCATTGGAAAATTCAGGGCTATGTCGTGTAGATGATGGCCTAACAGGAGGCTTTAAAATTTTCTTTCTAGTGACCTTCGTTTGGGAGAAAAATGCAAAGGTACAAGACAGCTTTTCCTTGCCAATATCTCTCTTTTGCAAAGAGCTGCGCATTGGAAAATTCAGGGCTATGTCGTGTAGATGATGGCCTAACAGCAGGCTTTAAAATGTTCTTTCTAGTGTCCTTCGTTTGGGAGAAAAATGCAATGGTACAAGACAGCTTTTCCTTGCCAATATCTCTCTTTTGCAAAGAGCTGCGCATTGGAAAAATCAGGGCTATGTCGTGTAGATGATGGCCTAACAGGAGGCTTTAAAATTTTCTTTCTAGCGTCCTTCGTTAGGGAGAAAAATGCAAAGGTACAAGACAGCTTTTCCTTGCCAATATCTCTCTTTTGCAAAGAGCTACGCATTGGAAAATTCAGGGCTATGTCGTGTAGATGATGGCCTAACAGGAGGCTTTAAAATTTTCTTTCTAGTGTCCTTCGTTTGGGAGAAAAATGCAAAGGTACAAGACAGCTTTTCCTTGCCAATATCTCTCTTTTGCAAAGAGCTACGCATTGGAAAATTCAGGGCTATGTCGTGTAGATGACGGCCTAACAGGAGGCTTTAAAATTTTCTTTCTAGTTTCCTTCGTTTGGGAGAAAAATGCAAAGGTACAAGACAGCTTTTCCTTGCCAATATCTCTCTTTTGCAAAGAGCTGCGCATTGGAAAATTCAGGGCTATGTCGTGTAGATGATGGCCTAACAGGAGGCTTTAAAATTTTCTTTCTAGTGTCCTTCGTTTGGGAGAAAAATGCAAAGGTACAAGACAGCTTTTCCTTGCAAATATCTCTCTTTTGCAAAGAGCTACGCATTGGAAAATTCAGGGCTATGTCGTGTAGATGATGGCCTAACAGGAGGCTTTAAAATTTTCTTTCTAGTGTCCTTCGTTTGGGAGAAAAATGCAAAGGTACAAGACAGTTTTTCCTTGCCAATATCTATCTTTTGCAAAGAGCTGCGCATTGGAAAATTCAGGGCTATGTCGTGTAGATGATGGCCTAACAGGAGGCTTTAACATTTTCTTTCTAGTGTCCTTCGTTTGGGAGAAAAATGCAATGGTACAAGACAGCTTTTCCTTGCCAATATCTCTCTTTTGCAAAGAGCTGCGCATTGGAAAATTCAGGGCTATGTCGTGTAGATGATGGCCTAACAGGAGGCTTTAAAATTTTCTTTCTAGTGTCCTTCGTTTGGGAGAAAAATGCAATGGTACAAGACAGCTTTTCCTTGCCAATATCTCTCTTTTGCAAAGAGCTGCGCATTGGAAAATTCAGGGCTATGTCGTGTAGATGATGGCCTAACAGGAGGCTTTAAAATTTTCTTTCTAGTGTCCTTCGTTTGGGAGAAAAATGCAAAGGTACAAGACAGCTTTTCCTTGCAAATATCTCTCTTTTGCAAAGAGCTACGCATTGGAAAATTCAGGGCTATGTCGTGTAGATGATGGCCTAACAGGAGGCTTTAAAATTTTCTTTCTAGTGACCTTCGTTTGGGAGAAAAATGCAAAGGTACAAGACAGCTTTTCCTTGCCAATATTTCTCTTTTGCAAAGAGCTGCGCATTGGAAAATTCAGGGCTATGTCGTGTAGATGATGGCCTAACAGGAGGCTTTAAAATTTTCTTTCTAGTGTCCTTCGTTTGGGAGAAAAATGCAAAGGTACAAGACAGCTTTTCCTTGCCAATTTCTCTCTTTTGCAAAGAGCTACGCATTGGAAAATTCAGGGCTATGTCGTGTAGATGATGGCCTAACAGGAGGCTTTAAAATTTTCTTTCTAGTGACCTTCGTTTGGGAGAAAAATGCAAAGGTACAAGACAGCTTTTCCTTGCCAATATCTCTCTTTTGCAAAGAGCTGCGCATTGGAAAATTCAGGGCTATGTCGTGTAGATGATGGCCTAACAGCAGGCTTTAAAATGTTCTTTCTAGTGTCCTTCGTTTGGGAGAAAAATGCAATGGTACAAGACAGCTTTTCCTTGCCAATATCTCTCTTTTGCAAAGAGCTGCGCATTGGAAAATTCAGGGCTATGTCGTGTAGATGATGGCCTAACAGGAGGCTTTAAAATTTTCTTTCTAGTGTCCTTCGTTTGGGAGAAAAATGCAAAGGTA